>NW_025786702.1:0-15652 GCF_021130785.1 Homalodisca vitripennis
AAGATATATCGATGATTTAACAAAACTTGTATTATTATGATAAAGTATTATTTACTTCTAAAATGATCGACTGTTAATAATTACGGTGCAGGTGAAAACGTTAATGTCTTGTAACTGAAACAATCAGAGTGGTATAAACAATGAGGTACCTGATTGAAAGTAAAAGCATCACAATAGGTACACCAATAGTCCAGTAATTTAAGATTTCATCTGCGGAAAAATTCCTAGTGGAGCTGAATTCAGGTATACACCTTCATTATGGCGTTTTTAATGAAGGTGTAAAAAATCTACATTGATACCGTGCTGGCTAAAAAAGATATAAGGGTCAAAAGGTCACTAAAACAAGTTTTTTCGCGAGTATCTCGCGACCTATGGTTTGGTGGTCAATAAAGGTCATTATAAAAATTATTTCTCATATAATTATTTACAAAACATTTCTCTTGCATTTTTTCTGTAAAGTCAACCGTTTTCGAGCTAGAGCGCTGAGAAAGCGACTAACATTATGATAATGCACTCGTTTTCGTACCACCTTTGAGGTAGAATGCAAAGCGCGTTTTTACATGGTTTCCCCCGTAGGTGTAATCCATGGTCTGTAATAAAAGTTTTTTTTTATTTTATGATCAATAACTATTTATTTGTACATTTAAAAATAGGAAAAAAAATTGTGTGTATAATTTTATTTTATATTCACAGTACATTGCTAGTAGAAAGTTTATTCCAGCATTGACAAGGCCATCTGGAGCGCAATTTCCTTGTTGGAATATTTCTGCAGAATTTTGTATATCTGGCCTTTTATTCAATTGGTTTGGCATTTTTTTATTCTTTACAATTAATTCATATAAGAAACGTGATAAAGTTTGGGGAATTTCATCATTAATTTTATCTAACATTTGACTTGGTGGTATGTAGGAGTCGTGAATAATTGTAATGGAACGATTATCTTCTTTGATTATCGATGCAGCAGTTTCTACAATTCGTAAACGTTCATCACAAATATTTTTCTTTTTTTCTTCGTACCACAAATTAGTCAAAATATTTGCTGCAGTATCTCAAAAGCAAAAAATATAGGCAAAGATTTGCTTTTTCGTGGTAATTAAAATACTACTTCCCTCCCATATCGAGCAATCAATTATTTTATAATTGTCTTGTTATTTGGAACGTAACCTTGAATTACATCTTTCAACTCAGGCAATGTGAATTGACAATTGACATTGTTTTAAATGTAATGGAAAACATTGTCCATAGCAATTCTGACATTCTCATCCAAGGGATAGCCTACATCACCCTTTCCACTAAGTAACAAAAAATTTGAGAAACACTTATCATGGTACTTAGCTTTTGACAGAGACAAGATTGTAATACTCAAAATTTACACGCTCCTTTATATTTCTTCCATATTTATCACCACGCGCTCTGCAGCGTTTTAAAACTGTGTCTTTAAATGTGAGAGTACTCACTTCTCTTATAGCACGTCTGATTTTTTTTTTTGTTTTTTTCTTTCGATCTCTTTCACTTGCTTCTTCTCCACAAAACAAAACATATTTTTTAATAAAAATAATTAATTAATTATTAAACACGCATAAATGTTAAAATCATAATAAAGGCAAGGGAAACAGCGAATATACTATTCAAAATATTTCATAGAAATCCACTTTTCGTATAAGATTTTGGGTCAATCTAGTTTCTTTTGTTAAACGGCAATTTTTTGTGACAATGCCCAACTGTACAAATTCTTCGAATCTAAATAAAGTAAATAGTTTTCGTGTTTTTTATCGTGAAAATATTATATTCAAAATCTAATATTTGTTATTTGCTTTGACATATCTTTATATAATTTGAGAAATTCCGCCTCTGATATATTTTTCATTATTCAAATACAAATGTAAGATCCAGATCAAATACAGATCATATATAAATGATAGTTGTAATTGATTCATTAAATCTAATGTTAAATATATTGCTAGTGGGGAAAGATTACATAAAACATTTTATACAATGATTTTTAGAGAGAATATAACCATCAATCCAACATAAACTATTAAACATTATAGAATAAAGTAATATAACATAACAAACACTCGTTTAAATTAGTAGTTTTGTTGAAGAGAATTTTAAATATGGTATAATTTCATAAATGGGACAATATGAGAAATAATAATTTGAATAAACACTATTAATAGTAAAGTCTTCTCAGCAAAAATGAAAATTCACAGTCTTTTATTTCTCTGCTGCTGTAACATCTTCAAAAGCCCACAAGTCTATAAAATACTCAAAGTATAATATTTCATATCATGTTGCTATTAAAGCACATGGACAATCAACACTTTTTAAAAGTTACATTGTGGCTTTTAAAACCTTTTACGTTTTATTTAAAGAAAGGTTTAACACTAGACTTATTATACTAGATGAAGTTAGTTAGGGCTAAGAAGTCCTCTGTAGCACTGAAACTGGGGACCAAAGACTTAAAAGTGAGCTCCCGTAGTTTGAACGTACCACGTTATTGATAAATACCACTGTAACTTTGTACAAAACTACTATGCCTAAATATTTGTAAACTGACGGTGGCCTCCACCTCAAAACAAAAACAGCCCTGTCTATGAACAATAATGACACTGAGAGAGTTTCAGCTATTATATCTCTATATACTCGTGAAACAGTTTGCGTCTCTGTCCCGAATGCAAACGGAAGCAGAAAACGGTTACTTGTTGGGACAATCCCTCTAACCTACGGAAATAACAGTGACGCCTTGTAAGAACAATTTATTTATAGTCTAATGTTGTAAGGTAACTTTATTGGTTCTATTCAAGAACTCTATTGACATCCGCCACGCCGACAAACATAATACATATTTGGTATCTTATGTAATAATAATTGAGATTAAATATTTAATAAAATTAACTAATTTCAATAGGGAATTAATAAAAGTGTTTATTGCAAAATATTAACATATGAATGTCCGTAATCTATTAAGAGCCACCAATCTCCAAATAGAGAAAGAACACAAACACCAAATACAAAATTATAAAACAAATTTGAACTGGCAGAATGAAACGCAAAATGATTTATTTATACGATAATTAGTAATGTTTTATCTTGCAATGTTTTTTTTAACAGAAATATGCAAATGATAAACTAAAACGTCTAATCGACATTATAGTTCATCAATATTCAGGTATCCATAGTCTGATGTCACAAACATTGTTAAGCACGATTACTATGCTGAAACTTATAAGTCGGTAGTTTTGTATGAGTTAAATTTTGTGAAATACACACACACACACATACACATATATATATATATATATATATATATAAAAGTATATAATAGAATGGCGTTTCTTAAAAAACAGTTTTCATAACAAGTTGTCGGAAAGGTTCCGGTGGACAATAATACGTATTACATTACTAATCATAACTGTAAGTACTTATAAACAAAAACATTTGGGTATAAATTCCAATCACAATATGTGTGCTAAATGGTGGCCAATATAATAAATGATCTGCTTTATATATAGCAACAAGTACAAGGACACAATTATAATTCTACCTAATATTCAAACCCCAGCTAAATAATTTGTTCCAAAAATCCACTTGCTTTGATAAGTTCCAATGCACTTAAAAATACAGAATACATAAGTTTACATGGATATATTAAAACTATCGTATAGTCAAAAAGGTGTAAATAAACCTTATACCCTCCCCTGAAACTATTCATAACCCACTCAAAAGAGCAATATATCAAATCGTAGTATTAATGAATCTCTCATGGATAGGTTGATCAGCTGAAACCAGAATACGAAACTGTCGGACCTGAGAATTTATATGTCCGTCTTTGTCTAATTGATTACTGCTGATGGCATCTACCGGCTGCTCCAAGCTTGAGGTTTTCATTTAATGATATTGAGATAACTCTACAACGCCTTAGTAACTCTTGAAAATTAGAAAACTAAAATAAATTAAGCTCTAGGTTTTTTTTATAGCATAAAAACTACCCCACAAGCCTTCCCAATTTACGAAGTGAATATTGTGTCAGTTTACTAACATGTAATAGTAACCTAATTGTTCGTCATTGTTCTATGTCGCTGTATATGTGTTATTGTGTTGAATTGTGATTTACTGTAGTGTGAAAGTAAACCAACAGCTCTGCGTATATTAGTACTAGAAGAGTAAATACCTGTAACTTGAAATACTTCCAAAATGTGCCGTTACGTTATATTTCAGGTAGGCACATGTGATGTCCCTTCAATCTAGGTAAAACCAAATATATCTATTCCATAAGCCAACTGGCTTAATAGTGAGGAAATAGTAAGGAGTAGTTGAGTAATAGAATTTTAAACATTTTTATCTTGAATTTTAAATTATTTTATTAATTTTTAATATTGCTTATATTTTTAGATGCCTTTAGGTTACAATAACAAAACAAAATAAGTTAGGAATTTTATAATTGAGGTAAACCCCATACATAAATTCTAGCATATGAACGCCACAATAGCAATATGTAAAAAAGAGCCCTAATGTTAGTACTGTACATTTATTTTACTGTTACTGAATTTATTTAGTTATTACAATCATTGAACCCTACCAGAGCTAAAACTAATTTAATTTAATTACTAAACAATGTTGCTAGCATAATTGACTACCTGAGTTTTGAGCTTGGGTTTATATATATATATATATATATATATATATATATATATATATATATATCTTTTATCTTTCTCTTTTACATTGTGAGTGAAAAACAAGTTTTTAAGACTAATCTAGTGGTTTAGGGGAGAGCAAGTTGCCAAGCGTTCTAAGATGTCCTAATTTGGTTATGAGTTAGAGTCCTCTGGCCTTAACAGTTTGTATCATTACCTCTGGCCCTTTACTTTACCGACTTTCCTCCGTATTCTTTTTTTATCAGTTCCTGGTACAGGGCAGTGGTGGGGCCAAGAGGACGGGCTGGGATCAAGCTTTCGTAACCATTCATATTAAATCAATTTTATTTAAAAACTACCCATCTACTTAACCAATCCACTCACCGATTATTGACTATTTTCATCAATTTCTAGTGTCTATTAGGAGTTTATAAAAATCTTAAGAAATTTAATAACCAAAACATAACTATAATTTTATACAGAGGTTTTACCTATAAAAATAAAAAAGCAATGATAAAAAGTTGATTTATTCTAAATATTGGTTGGCAAGAAATCCATATTTATATATATATATACTATATATATATATATATATATATATATATGCTTTTTGACTAACATTTTTCAATTTACTGAAACATAAAATAGCTAGTTTTTTTGCAAAAATACCATAAGTTACTCATATTTTAATGACTACAGGAGATATTATTATAAGTTATTGTTTTGGTAGTATTTCATATAAATCTCTTGGTATCGATAAAAAGTTAATAGGATGCCAATACTTCACGATACAATTATGCTAGGAAAAAAAACAACATAAGTAGATATAGATATGAGTGAATTTCAAATATTCTATTCGTACACGATTCTAGAACACAACTTGAAAGTGACATTTTATATTACACAGACAAATACATTCAAGTTCATCAACACAATTTTGTGAAAACCCAGAATGGCCATCGAACAAAGTCTTAACTTTACAACAACAACAACTAACAACCAAACCGCTAACTAACTACCCTTGTGTTTGCTGATAATTGGTACCCTAGTTAAACTACTTGTTGAACATCTATATCAAACTTTATTCTATTCAAAGCTTAACATTTTTGTTTTGCATTCCAAAATGGTAGCAAACCCAAACAGTATTCTAGGTAAATATAAGGTGTTTGTTCTAAATCACACTATGTTGCCATATGCTCAATATGGCCTCATCAATATTGTGGAATAATTCTCCTGAATATGTCATCGATGTGTAGGTGTTGGCATGCCATTGGTATCTATAGCTCAAAATGACCTTTACGCTATTCAAGAATAGTATAATCAGTCATAAAATTATTTAAAACTTTAACTAATCAGCAGAACAACAAAAGGATTACGATATATCATGTTATAAACCTACATGGAATAGTTCAAAAACATTAGTTATCTTTTGATAGTTTTCAATTAATATAATTACACAAAATGATTGATTTTTAAAATTAGGTTTGCTTTAAAATTCCAAAATTCAAGCTACTAACAACTATAGTTCTAGATAGAAATTTTTAGTAATTAATATTAAGCAATCAGAAAACCGTTGTAAATATTATTTAAAAAGTAATTCTTATCAATCTTTATAAACTTAGAAAAATATATCATTTTCCAAATGGTGTCATTTACAGGACAATTTTGGCTTTTGTAGATTTTGTTGGGAGAGCCTGTATTCAGAAAACAGTAATGGAGTCAGTACTGAGCATATTACATAATACATTATGTTGTTACTAAATTTAAATCAAGCGTATTGTATGATTGACTCATATATGGGTTAATAAGGGGACATATTGCGTTATTACTGAAAACTTTTCCAAAAAACCTCTTCTATATCTGTAAGAAAATTTCTAAAACTTTCTTCTTGTACTAACATAAATATTATTAACAGAGGCAAATTAAATGAAAAGATTCCATGGGAAAAGTAAAGGAAGAGGTAAATATTTTTTCCAACTATTTGGGCTTCTAAATCTCCTGCCTATACTTTTTTCTTAACTTACTTTCAAATATACGGTATATACAGTAGAGCGCCTATTAAATATATTAACACTGCCTTTTGCAACATGTTAGAGCTGCGTTAAGTTTAGCTGCAGTTCGTATACTAGCACCATAGTCATTCCTAGTACTAAAACAAATGTCATTCAATCACTGATAGCTTGCAAAGTGTACGATTACTTTTTAATTGACTCATAAAATAATTTAAAATAGTTCATAACGATTAAATATTCTACGTAGACGGTTTTGTACTGTATGATTATTTGAAATGGTTTACAAATAGAAGAATTATTCCAGCAGGATATTTATATTTATTTATTAACACTGCCTTTTTGCAACATGTTAGAGCTGCGTTAAGTTTAGCTGCAGTTCGTTATACTAGCACCATAGTCATTCCTAGTACTAAAACAAATGTCATTCAATCACTGATAGCTTGCAAAGTGTACGATTACTTTTTAATTGACTCATAAAATAATTTAAAATAGTTCATAACGATTAAATATTCTACGTAGACGGTTTTGTTTACTGTATGATTATTTGAAATGTTTACAAATAGAAGAATTATTCCAGCAGGATATTTATATTTATTTATTAACACTGCCTTTTGCAACATGTTAGAGTGCTAAGCTGCGTTAAGTTTAGCTGCTGCAGTTCGTTCTATATACTAGCACCATAGTCATTCCTAGCAGTAAAACAAACGTCATTCAATCACTCATCGATAGCTTGCAAAGTGTACGAATACTTTTTAATTTGACTCATAAAATAATTTTAAAAATAGTTCATAACGATTAAATATTCTCTACAGTAGACGGTTTTGTACTGTATGATTATTTGAAATGTTTACAAATAGAAGAATTATTCAGCAGGATTATTTATATTTATTTATTAACACTGCCTTTTGCAAACATGTTAGAGCTGCGTTAAGTTTAGCTGCAGTTCGTATTACTAGCACCATAGTCATTTCCTAGTACTAAAAAACAAATGTCATTCAATCACTGATAGCTTGCAAAGTGTACGATTTACTTTTTAATTGACTCATAAAATAATTTAAAAATAGTTTCATAACGATTAAATATTCTACGTAGACGGTTTTGTACTGTATGATTATTTGAAATGTTTACAAATAGAAGAATTATTCCAGCAGGATATTTATATTTTATTTATTAACACCTGCCTTTTGCAAACATGTTTAGAGCTGCGTTAAGTTTAGCTGCAGTTCGTATACTAGCACCATAGTCATTCCTAGTACTAAAAACAAATGTCATTCAATCACTGATAGCTTGCAAAGTGTACGATTACTTTTTTAATTGACTCATAAAATAATTTAAAATAGTTCATAACGATTAAATATTCTACGTAGACGGTTTTGTACTGTATGATTATTTGAAATGTTTACAAATAGAAGAATTATTCCAGCAGGATATTTATATTTATTTATTAACACTGCCTTTTGCAACATGTTTAGAGCTGCGTTAAGTTTAGCTGCAGTTCGTATACTGAGCACCATTAGTCATTTCCTAGCAGTAAAACAAACGTCATTCAATCACTGATAGCTTGCAAAGTGTACGATTACTTTTTTAATTGACTCATAAAATAATTTAAAAATAGTTCATAACGATTTAAATATTCTACGTAGACGGTTTTGTACTGTATGATTATTTGAAATGTTTACAAATAGAAGAATTATTCCAGCAGGATATTTATATTTATTTATTAACACTGCCTTTTGCAAACATGTTAGAGCTGCCGTTAAGTTTAGCTGCAGGTTCGTATACTAGCACCATAGTCATTCCTAGCAGTAAAAACAAACGTCATTCAATCACTGATAGCTTGCAAAGTGTACGATTACTTTTTAATTGACTCATAAAATAAATTTAAAATAGTTCATAAACGATTAAATATTCTACGTAGACGGTTTTGTACTGTATGATTATTTGAAATGTTTACAAATAGAAGAATTATTCCAGCAGGATATTTATATTTATTTATTAACACTGCCTTTTGCAACATGTTAGAGCTGCGTTAAGTTTAGCTGCAGTTCGTATACTAGCACCATAGTCATTCCTAGCAGTAAAACAAACGTCATTCAATCACTGATAGCTTGCAAAGTGTACGATTACTTTTTAATTGACTCATAAAAAATAATTTAAAATAGTTCATAACGATTAAATATTCTACGTATAGACGGTTTTTGTACTGTATGATTATTTGAAATGTTTACAAATAGAAGAATTATTCCAGCAGGATATTTATATTTATTTATTTTTTATTTATATACATATATATAAAACTGTTTACAATTAATTGTTGTTGTAGAATAATAAGTTTCGTTATTTCTGAGAGGGATCGGAGTTTTGGGTTAGTACAGTTAAAATCAAAAAGCTCATCAGTTTATTTTTTTACATTAACCTAAGTTGCAAACTCAAGCCATCTTTGGACGGCTATCATTTTTGACTCGGTTATCCGTTTGAGGTCGGGTTTTGCGGCTCTGTACTCTACTAATAAAGACCTTTTATTTGATATGCATATCAACCTGTACTTACATTTAAGATTTTCTTCTGACTTCTGGCAGGCCGCCCCCTGAAGAAGTAGCGGAATCACTGAATATGTGATAAAATAGATTTTTGTGTCCAGTAACTTTATGTTAGGTTTTGTAGCTCTATTTTAAATATTTTGAAAAATATTTAACTGACCACGGGACTTTTTAGGACCCCAAAAACCCCCCCCTGTATATATAATTTCAATAAACATTGAATCACAAAAGTACTTGCTCCGCCGGGAGTCGACCCGGCATTAAATTTATATATATATAATTTAACGAAATAAAATTGGGCTATTGCCCACTATATAAATTTAGCATTCTTATGGAAAAATATAAATATATATGTATGTAGTTGATGATTGCATCATTTTACCTTTACATGTCGAGTTTTCTGCTCATCCATTGTTTATGGTGGAGAAGGGTACATATACTGGAGGCCATGGTGAATAGTTGCGTAATAAATTTGTTACGCTGTTGGAACGTGTCTAGCAGTATGTTTCATGCTAATACGGAAATATTTTAGTATTCACGTTTTATTACGAACTTTCTGGGTTCTATAATGATGGAGAGAAAATCTATTATATTATTTTGTTAATGAAATTTACCTTAACGTAATTTATAAAACCAAATACAAATGTCTGCAATATCTGAGATCGGTTTAACTAATGGTTAAACAAAAAGTGGAGATTGTCAATACAATGCATTGTTTTTTAAAAATACTTTTAGCGAGTGGTGAAATTTGTTCCTGTAGAATAGAAGATAGTGGCTTTTTACTAATTAAAACTTATTTCAACATTTGCTCTTAATAATTTATTACATTTTAGTATAGACTATTAAACGGTTATAACACGTATAACTTGATGTAGTTACTGAATATTTAAAGTGCACATGTTAAATATCAGTTATTAATCTGTCAATATGTTCATAGAAGCTCTTATATGAGTCACATCAATATTTAATATCCGTGGACAAAACATTTCCTTCGTATTATCTTGATTCCTATCTTTTATATGATTTTTCGCATTTATATTTTTATATTTAGTTTTGTCGTTTTGTTTTTATTTCTTGAACCTTTATGGATTTCTACAATTTTTGTTTCTATTACAGACGTATTAAATAGCAAAAACCAAACACGATTAAATTAAACGTTATTTCTTATTAAGTTACCAAACCATAAATAGCATTATGTAATAATATTTTTCCCAAAATTAGTTTTATTTAACAGCTAACAAGCCTGAAAACTTTTTTTAATCCTGGGAGGAGTTAATGACTGGAAATGGAGGAGTTAATGAAACATCTTCCCAGTTGATATAATTTAAATGCTTTGTGGTTTATATTAAAATATAAATTAAATTTCTTCCTTGAGATATTTTCTTACGTTCAGTCACCCTAATCGACCCTTTAACTTTTGTAAAATTGTGTTTTAAATTATTATTGAAACATTGATATATGCACATTCCGAGAGACGAAAGTATTTACTTATTACTTCTTATATAATAAACTTCTTATACTCGAATATGTTTTCCAAAGATGTACTCCTACTCGTTTATACTATATTTATTTTACAAAATGATTTTTACATTTTTCATTATATGGTAAATCTGTACATTTACTTATAAGCATTTGGTATGGATACTCTATTACATATAAGGAATAAAGACAGAATATTATTTGATCTTTTTATATTTAATTTATATATTTTATTTATAATGTGTTATTACTTTTTACACAAATTATTTGCTACTTATTGCAATACCGATTAATATAAACATATATTTACATGTAATATGTATAGCTTTTAAACCTTTTTTTATATTTTTCAATCACTTGACATCAGTTTTAATTTGTTGAGAAAATTTTGTATTTTTGGAGCAATTAAAAAAGTTCTATTTACAAATAAATAATTAGAAATATTCTTTTATCCTTAGAGTTCATAGTTTTAAAAGTATATAAACTATTATTCATTGATATGTTTTTTACTTAAGTTTTATGAAAATAAAACTGATATTTTCTCTGTTTATAAATTGTGTATGCATTAAAACAATCTGCTATAGTTTGTATATTTATAAAGGACGTTTACGGCTAAAATTATACTCAACATATGATATGTCGTACCATTTGTAAATGGTAAAGTACTTTTATGATGTAGATAATATTAATAAAATTTAATTTTAAAATGAATTGAAATAAATAATTAGATATAATAAATAATTTTTCTTTTATAGTCAAAAATGACGAATATGTGTTGATAATAGTGGAAACAAAGACAACTTTCTTAAATATCATAAAAATTTACTTGTATGTAGCTATAATACTATCAACTGCACAAAACGTATGATTTCTAACAAAATTTAGAAATACATAAAAAAATGTCAATTTTACGGGTTTTGCGTGCTCATTAACTAGAAATACCAAAGTTTCTAAATTGCCATTGACAACTTCTGTAGGATATAAGAATTATCTCGATATTACATTCATATATAACCAATTGAAAATAGCTTAATAAGTCTTCGGAACTAAAAGAAGAAGGTATTGTACCTTTAGTTATTTCCATTTTATATAATGCAACATTTCACAACCTAGTTAGCCAGTACAACTTAATATTATTTTTTATCTAATGTTCCGGAAACTAAATTATCGACGGACTAACTACCTAATTTGGCACGCGTATGAATATTTTATTGTAACCCTTCGTAGCAGCCCAACTACGTGACCGATTTCACCTCGCGCGCTATGTCCGTAAGTAAAAATTATATTTTTGTAGTAATTATTAAATTAGCCCTTTGATGCCAAACATAAAAATGAACGTAACGTAAAGTAAAGTTGTAAATAGTAAAGTAACTTACCCTTGAATATCTTTTATTTGCTTGATTGAAATGGATAAGTTGTGGCGTCGTCCTTCTGACGAGCACGTTGTCGTGATAAGATTTTTGTCTCATTAAATGGCTAATACTGTCGCGAATTTGTTTTAGGAGAAATAACCCTTCTTAGACTACAGCTTCAATGTCTCAGTGCCAAGACGACGACGCCCGGGTTGTGAGTCTACATATTGCGAAGGGGAAGCAAAAATCTTAAAGTTTTATAAAGTAAAATATCGTAGGCATAATTTCCATAGAACAATGGATATTTTAGGCCCACCTATCAGATATACATTTTTATTTCTTGTACTCTAATTGGCAGCAACGTGGCAAGGCATACATTTAATTTACCAACTAAAAGTGGTGCTTGTAAGTTTCATTGATTAAATTGAACTTATAAGTAAACTTTGCAACTCGAGAATTTATTACTACGACCTCAGAAGTCACCACCCCCATGTGTTATTCGTCATTCGGTACAGTATTTCAAAATGTTTTACTCTTCATAATGAATTTCAAAATTTTACTACTAAATGAAATTTTTATGGATCCACTTATTGATATGTAGATCGTGAACGATCATTATTTTCCCGACAGTAGGTGTTTAACTTAGTAACGGGTTTTGACACTAGGGGCTAAGAAACAAAACAAGTTTTAAGCTCTTCGGCCTTGCATCATCGTTCTCCTATTTACATATTATTCAGGAAGAGGAATTACTAATTCTTGTCCTGGTTTCTGTACGTCTTCTTCCCAGCCTCGTTTTACTATTCCTCTTCACAAACACTAAACAATGCCTATACTTTAACAAATAAACTTCGCTCCCTATCTCCTATCCCATGTGGAAGGAAACATTAGCCTATATAACTTCTACCTGGAGGGGGTACTTATTCTCTTCCGTCAAAAGATATGAGCGACCAATGCTTTCTTTCCTAAAACTTTAAAGATTTCAAAAACCTTAAAATACAAGGATAAACCTTCACCAACACCTCTCATTAAGCCACTCTTTTTAAAAACCTACTTTCTTTTGATATTATCTCCCAAACATCTTATATCTTGTAAACTCCTCAAGATCTGGGCCTACTCCAAAATTCCCTTGTTTTTCTCATTTCTCTTTGAACATCGGTATTATTCAACCTCATCTTCATTGCTACCTTATAGCAACTGATTAATTAGATTAGACAGATAGTTATGGTTAATAAGCCTAAAAATACCTCAAACACGAATGGTAACTGTCTAATTTTGAAGCTGAATTAGGCTACAATACAATAATCTTTATTGTTGTAACTTTACAAAGAATATCTCTATATTGGTTGTTATTTTTAAGATCCATTATATTAAAAGAATATTAGACGTTTAAATCCTGTAACTTTCAGTAAACTAAACATTTAAGTAGAAAAGTCACTAGGCGAGATTTTACAAAGTAAATAACACATAGAATTATATATATATATATATATATATTATATATATATATTGAAATTCTTTAGTGCCAAATATTGTATCTGCCTCACATGTACGTACACAGTTTGAAATCTTAAGGAACAGGAAAATAAAAGTTTGTCGACAAATATGTTATAGCGATATACTTTGTTTAAGACAATTTTATGATGAAATATTTATTCTTTGCGTTATATTATGATATACTGTTAACTGCCACATAACTAATATAGAAAAATAGTCTGTATCTTTTTACTCAAGATGAACGGAATTTGTGAAACTTTAAAACCCTTGTTTTAGAATTTTCTAACAACAGGCAACACACAATCTAATCAACCTATCAACAAATTATAAAAAGGACACAAGCAGAAACGCAATCCCCCAAAACCTAATAACAAAAACTATCCCTATAGGTATGTACAGGAAGTTATAAAAGTGTGGATTACTGATTACGTATATTATACTGTTTTTAAATGCACTTAAAAACGCCCTTAACTAAAGTAAAAAAAGGACCAAAGGACTTCCACTTAAAACTTAAACATAAGATAGTTATTTTAAACTTCTAAGTATATTTTGAGTGGATTTTTAGGGCATTGGGCTTACAGCGTTTTAACTTCCTCTTAGTATTGTATGCCTTTGGGAGCAAACTAAATCTTTGTAGGAAATTCAGTTAATAAACTGGACTTTAAAGGTACACTTTGAGGGGGCAAGGGAAATGAAATAACTCTATTGTTAATTATCCAAATGAACACAAATAAAGCATGTAAAGGTGTACTAATAAACTTTAGGTAAACCATCTTAATTACAAATTACCTAAAGTACCATTGAAGTAAAAATAATCCGTTGAGAAAGTTGGGTATTAATAAACTTTAGACGCAGGGCTATTGATTCCTCAATGAACGTATATCATTCATAAGTTGTTAGGAAAACAGGACACGTTATTATTTATTTGTGAGCCTCTTGCCTTCGGATATATTGACTTCCTTAAAAACTAATAATAGCTTTCAGTTGATGTTTGATTAGCGAAGGAGTTATACAATAGTTCCTCTTGTTTTATTTTATGACTAATTGATAGATTAATAAATAATGCAAATGTGTTTGATCAATTCTAATCAATAATTAAGTTTTAGTTTAGGGCGCAAGGTTTCTAACAGTATCACTCCTTCGCTAATTAAACTGAGGCTTTATTTATTAAGTTTTAGAAAGGTCAATTATTCCGAAAGAGGTTACAAATAAATAATAAGTGTCTGTTTTTCCCCCTAACAACGTATGAATTGAAACGTCTTGGCAATTCCAATATGGCCTTGCGTCTAAGGTTATTAATATACACTGGTTAACACACGTTTTTAACTTCAATGGTACTTTAGGTTTACCACCGGGGTCCGAGTATGGTAGGTGCATGTAAAAATGGAGCAAAAATTATATTTACCGTTGATGGTTATAAGCTCATACAGTTTAAAATCCCTTAGAAATTCAAATATTAAATTGCAATATTATTGTTGCGTCATATCGTTTTACCATCTTTTAACTTGTAATAATTGTAATAAGTAACAACGTAAAGCAACCGCAAAAAATAGTGTTTTTAGTCAATTAACATTCAACTACTAGCAAAACGAGCAAAGTTAGTTAGAGGAAGGGAAAAATGAAACTGGGGTTAAATTAAATACCATGATTTTCCATTCAATTGTGTTATTGTTTAGGGACTGAAAACTTTTCGTATTATAATATTGATATTCCCATATAATTAAATTGGAGTAAAGGAAAATAACGTAAAATCTAAAATTTATAAATTTCAAGAGAAGACGGCAGGAAAAAACATATTGAGGTAATTTAAATATGTATTGATTCGACACATTTAAAAAAGTTCAGTTCAATGTTTCATTATTTTTTTATACACAAATAGGAAATCACAAACATGTGCTTGAATATTCATGTACTAGGATTCGCTCGTAAAGATTTATATTATATATTTTAGTATTTGTTTTGTTTTGTAATCAAGAATATAAGATCGCACCAAGCCATTCACGCCGGCGTGTGTTTGAAACAATCTCTTAGCTAAAATAACTAATAAATTTCTCGTTGATTATATATGGTACAATAATGGGCAATATTCATTGTGAAAAAGGCTTTAAATTTAAAAAATTTAAAAAAACCCACCC
>NW_025786703.1:0-20278 GCF_021130785.1 Homalodisca vitripennis
GAAAATTGGGTATTTGTGAGGAAAAACTTCCAAAAAACTGGTTGACTATGCTTTGTGCTCGAGCTGTGGCAATGGCCTTCATCTCGACACTTGTAGTATAAAGAAGAAAACCTGGAACAATATGTCTGTGGCCACGCAGGCTACGTGGGTTTGTGCTAATTGCAGGAAGCAGAAGAAAGGTTCAACATCTCAGTTAGATGATGAAGAGAACATCCTAACCTCCAACTCCGACAACACTTTTGAGGTTAGTAGCCTAGGTGTACAGAGGGCAATACTAGCCAAAGTCAATTCTCTAGTGGACATGAGGGCTAAGGTTGATAGCATTGAAGAGTCCATGAAATTTATAGCTGATAAATATGACTCCCTGCTGGCAGAAGTCATGGGTCTGCGTAAAGAAAATGGAGAGCTGAGGGCTAGGGTAGAGGTGCTGGAGAAGAAAGAGAAATCAAGTAAAGAGGTGATTAGCAATCTCTCTAGTGACTTAGCCGATCTAGACCAGTACGGAAGACGGTTAAATCTCGAGATTCATGGGTTGAAAGTAGTTGGCGATCCCAGGAGGAAAATCTTTTCAAACGTACTTGAGAAATTATCCAATGACATCGGTATTGATTATAAGCCTGAAGACATCCATCAGGCCCACCGCCTTCAGCCGAGGAGAGATGGAAAGCCTCCCACAATCATCGTTCAGTACTACTCCAAGACATCAAGGGACCTCTGGCTGAAGAATGGAAGAAGGGCCAAGATAAGTGATGTGTACTTTAATGAGAACCTATGCCCGCAGTACAGACAATTACTTCGAGAGGCTAAACTTAGAGCTAAGACGCATAATTTTAGGTTTGTCTGGTTTAGTGGGGGCGAATACTGGCAAAAAAAGGGGAAAATGACAAAGATGTATTGGTTATCAAATCTTGGAATGACCTCAGCAAAATTGTGTAGGCCTAACATCAGTGTTGCTGGGCCTGTAGTAGGCCTAATATCTGAAATTACACTTTTTTTTGCCGTAATGGTACAGTACGTCTTAATTTATTGTTTTATGTTCCTTTTCTTCTCATTAAATATTAGTTTTTTTGCAGGTATTAATTGCTTTAACTGTTTGTGTTTCTGTGTTCATGGTTTTGAATTTGTTATTGTTTGTTGTTGGGTATTGTTTGGCTGATCAGAGTCATGGGGATAATCCTACATATGGTATATATAGCCTTTGTTATGTTTTGGTTGAGATTTTTCATTGTCTGTTACAGTTAGGGTGTTATAATTTTGGGTCTTGTTGTTTATTGTTGTGTAGGCTACTGTGTTATATATTTATTCTGTTATTTTTATTGTTGTTTGCTCAAATCTTTCATGGATGTGGATTTAACTGATGAACGTTTACTATTCAATAGTTATAACAATTTTGATGAGTGGTATACCACAGTAAATAGGAAAGTTCACAGTCTTGACATAGTCTACCTAAACATTAGGTCATTAATAAAGCACTGGGATACTTTAATTTTGCATTTGGTGACAGGTAAAATAAAGTTTGACGTGCTAGTATTGGCAGAGGTTTCTTGCGACGAACACGAGCTAGCCCTATTCAATATCCCAGGTTATACTAGAGTAAGTAAATTAAGAGAGAACAAGGGGGGAGGGGGACAAGCAATGTTTATTAATGCAAACACTCTTAACTTTTCACTCATTACACTGGATAACATTAGCACTTATGAACATATCACAGTTGATTTGGAGCTGATAGGGTCGAGAGATAACTACAAAGTAGCACTACACGCAGTTTATAGACCACCCACATCATCTAGCGGTTTTTCCCTCCAGCTGGCCACACAAGAGTTTAATAATGGCCTTGGACTGCTATTAAAATTCATAAAAATATGATTCTGATAGGAGATGTAAATGTTAATACTACAATGACTAGCAATGATTTAAATACCTTAGAATATGAAGCGGTACTAGCAGACCTAGGCCTAGACAGAGGCATATGGGACTATACAAGGGAAGAAATAAGGGTAAGAAGTTTAGTCAGATCATGCATCGATCATATTTATTACTCGCTGGAAAGACCTGTGGAAAGAATATATACGGGCGTAGTAAAAGTAAAGATCTCTGATCATTACCCGGTAGTGGCCAGGATAGAACTATCTGGAGGAAGAGAGGGAGACACAGAGAATGGAAAAATTATAAGGCTAAATGATAGACAAGTAAGGATAAGGCTGGAGGAGGAACAATGGACAGTGGACGGGTATAATACTGTGAATGAAGGATTTGATAAACTTATTAAGAAATTTGCAAAGATTTATGAGGAAAGCACGATTACAATAGACAGGAAAAAGTGGGAGAGACAGAGAACGGAGTCAAGCTCGTAGTAAATTGCCTATTAAACATTGGATGAATCAAGAACTCCTAAATTTACTAAAGGAAAGAGATCGAATATTTAGATTATGGAAAGGGGACCCCTCAAACCATAGACATAGAGATTTATATAAACGATTAAGAAATAGATTGAACAGTATGATTAAAAAAGAAAAAAAATGCCTACTATAAAAATATATTTGAAAGAAACAAAATAACACAAGGAAAGTATGGGAAAAACATTAACCTTTTACTCGGCAGAAACAAAAAAGGGAATGTAGATAAAGCTATTGAAATAGGCATGTGTAAAACTTTGAGTATAATTGAGATTGTAAATGGTTTTTGCTCAATGCTATGTTGAAGGAGTGGATAACCTAAAGCATTTCTGTGGGTATGTAGATGTAGAAAATATTTCCACTAGAAATGAGACCAACGAAGAGCTAAGACATAATTTTTATATACCAAAAGCGACACCTGAAAAGATCATGGCTTTAATTAAAAATATGAACCCTGACAAATCCCAGGTATAGACAACATACGAATGAAAGATTTGAAAATAGTAATGGGGAAAATAGCTGAACCCTTAGCAACGCTTATTAACACTTCAATTTCTCAAGGTGATTTTCCAAACTGCCTAAAATAATCTGTAATCCGACCGATCTATAAGAATAAATCCAAGAATGAGTTTAGAAATTATAGACCTATCGCTATACTGCCCTCTATAGAGAAGATACTGGAGAAATATGTCCTAAATAGCTTGAATAAATATCTATCAGAGAATAATATACTAAATGATAGGCAATTTGGTTTCCGGAAAAAGCGCAGTACTGTTCAAGCATTGGAGGAGTTTGTAAACGTGTTGAATGATGGAATGGATAACAGACTTCATAGCTTATGCTTATTTATAGATTTTTCTAATTCCTTCGAAACTATAGAATGCAGTCATATCGTAGCTTCTCTGTACAAAATAGGAGTAAGGGGTCCCTACCTCAGATGGTTCACAAGCTATCTTAAGGACAGAAGCTTTGTCGTTAAAGCAGTAGGCGTGGCTGAGTGAAGAGAAGAATACAAAATATGGGGTGCCTCAGGGAAGCCAGATCGGTCCAGCTCTGTTTAATATTTATCTAAACGAAATATTGAATAAAATTACAATGTGTGAGATTTTTGCATACGCAGATGATGTGGTATTGGTGACACAGCATAAAAACTTACAGAGAGTACAAGATATTTTACAGGAGGAATTTAAGAAGTTCACTAAGTGGAGTCATGACAAAGGACTTATTATTAACAAAGAAAAGACTAGCATCATGCATATATGTCCTAAGAACATGAAAATTAATATTGATATAAGTATTAAATATCATAGCTGTAAGTGCCTGCATGAGCAGAGCTTGTGTGAATGTGAGAATATAGCCATGGTTCAGAGTACATCATATCTACGTAGGTCTGATTGTAGATAATAAATTAACGTGGAGTGATCATGTGAGTAGATTGCACAGAAAGCTATGTCCCGGCACTGCCATGATGCATAAACTTAGAAATATACTTAGTGAGAATGCAAAACTATCAGTATACAAAGCATTGATTGAGTCACATATAAGATATGGTGTATCTGTGTGGGGAACAGCAGCAGTAAGCCATTTAAATATAATAGCTGGTCTTCAAAAAAAATGTTTAAGGGCACTGTTTGGTAACGGCTTTCATCAAAACTTAGGTATAAGAGAATATATGTACAGTTATGCAGGACAACTAACGCCAAAGGGTTTGTACACGTTAAATATCATGACAAAATATTATGGCAATATGGAATTTAAAAAAAAGTATAGAAGGAAATTTAACACAAGGAATGTTATTAAATATGTCACA
Organism: Homalodisca vitripennis; assembly: GCF_021130785.1. NCBI lineage: Eukaryota > Metazoa > Arthropoda > Insecta > Hemiptera > Cicadellidae > Homalodisca > Homalodisca vitripennis. The sequence goes on from NW_025786703.1 coordinate 4,207, forward strand.
CCTATTCCCAACACCGTGTACGGGCGTAGATTGCCGAATTATATAGTCCCAAAGTTATTTAATGCATTGCCGGATGAAATTGAGAATATACCACACTTAAAGAGTTACAAAAAATGTATTGAACTATGGCTATTAAACTTAGAAATGTAATTAAACTGAGATTTACCTGATAAAGAAAACCGCAATGGCGTAATAGTGATGAAACACCGACAACTTGCTTTGGATCACTGTGAAATACTGGTTCACTGACACACATTGGAGATATACCATATGCATATATACACAGTGGACATCACTCTGGTGCACTGAATGACGTGACAAGTGACACAAACACTGAACACTGCGTATCGTGGGCCTGCAGTTGAACGGATTGTTATATTAATTGTAACATTGTTATTTTCGCTGATAAGTTATTGTTACTCGTTATCTATTTATAGATTATATTGTTGGCTATTTGTGTTATATCATAATGTTAATCACTGTTGTTTAAAGCTTTGAGGGCACAGTTTAAGAAGTAAATGAGTTATTCTGACATTGTTACTTACTGTTTATGTTAAATATTTATTGTAAATCGTTAATTAGTGGTTAACATTGTTATTTTCTCTGATAATTTATTGTTACTCGTTACCTATTTATAGATTATATTGCTGGCTATTTGAATTATATCATAATGTTAATTACTGTTATTTAAAGCTTTGAGGGCACAGTTTTAGAAGCAAATAAGTTATTCTGACATTGTTACTTTCTGTATAAGTTAAATATTTATTGTAAATCGTTAATTAGTTGTTAACATTGTTATTTTCTCTGATAATTTATTGTTACTCGTTACCTATTTATAGATTATATTGTTGGCTATTTGAATTATATCATAGTGTTAATCACTGATATTTAAAGCTTTGAGAGCACAGTTTTGGAAGTAAATAAGTTATTCTGACATTGTTATTTATATGTTAAATATTTATTGTAAATCGTTAATTAGTGGTTAACATTGTTATTTTCTCTGATAATTTATTGTTACTCGTTATCTATTTATAGATTATATTGTTGGCTATTTGAATTATATCATAGTGTTAATCACTGATATTTAAAGCTTTGAGAGCACAGTTTGGAAGTAAATAAATTATTCTGACATTGTTATTTATATGTTAAATATTTATTGTAAATCGTTAATTGGTGGTTTATCTGTATTTTATGCTTGGTGTTAGATTTTGTTGTACCGTTGATACTCTAGCTTTAAAAATAAATTGATTACATGTTAGTTTTCATATTTTTTATTAGTTTTTTAAGAATGTTATTTATGGTTTCTGTTTCTCTCTCCGTTGTTAGTGGCGATGAATGGCTATAAACCTCACAGGGAGCACCACAGCACGGTGTTGCGCACACACATATTTAACCTAATTGGACAATTTAAACACACTAGCATTGACACACACTATAACTAACGCACACAAAACACCGACACCGTGAACACTACAAGGGGAGCACACACACAGTACCGCGCGCCGGAGTTCCCGTACCTCCTCAGTCATGTTAAAGCGAGTAGCGGATTGAGTACCGCACTGTCCACTCTAGAAACATATTGGAATTTGACTGAGGGCAGGTTTTATTTGCTTATTTGTTTAGAGATAAGGAGATTTGGGAATTCCGGTAGCCGGCGTTGTCAGATTTCCTGATGACAGGGTTGCCATTCGTCGTTGCTGAGGGAAGAATTAATTAGGATTTTTAGGGACTCAAATATGCGTTTGATTTTAACTATTACTATTAAGTATTGTTTAAAAAAATTGTACTGTTTCGATCAAATTTACCACACATACCAAGATATCTAAGCTAGTGCCTGCCCTAAACTGCCGAATTTGAGTTTATAGTTTAGTAAATTAAAAGAAAGTTAAAAGTTGAATATCTGTATCAATGTGTTCTATTTACTTTTTAAAGTGGTCCTCACCGACAAGTTTTGTAGAACTTGGTGAGGCCAAGACTATGTAAAACAACTGTTTATAAATAAAATAAAATAAATAAATAAATAAATTGTATGTAAAATCAAACGACTACACGTCTCAATTTGAAATCACCCTATTATATTGTCAATTCTAGAAGATTATTAACAGCAAAAAAATTTTTTTGTAATTAAAATATGTTGATATTGACTTACCTACTTTGTATCCCATTATTTTTTTTGTCTTATCTTTCATCATTTCCTTGTCAAGAAAATTGTAAACGTTGTTTTAAAGTTAAGGCGTTTAAGACTTACATGTCTGAGCAACATTTATTTTTAAGAAATGATATGAAACAATCTACATTTTATATATATATATAATATATAATATAAATATATTAATATATACTGATATATATATATTGGTAATGTAAATAAATGGATAATGAGTTTAGAATTTAAAATAATTGTCCTATATTTAATCACCATTTTTCAAAAGCTACATAAAATACGTGTTTATTATTTGCTAATTACATCAAAAAACTCTTGGTTTGTTTTAGGGAAAACTATCCAAAAATTATAATCAAAAGGAAAAGGCAATTTTAAGCGTTGTAATCCTAAGAACATCTCATTTTTGCCTTTTAAACACGAAATGATCAAATTTACTCCTTATAACATTATTACTTACTTAAAATGAAATAAAAATTGAGTACTAAATATAATTTCTTCATGGGTTTTTATAATGTGGAAAAGGATTAGAATTCTATATTTAATTTATTAAATAAAATTTATTGTATTTTTCATGAAAGAAAAAAGAATGTGCTCAAATGCCTGATTTTTAGAAAACGTTGCATCAACGATATTCTTGATTCATTTTCAACTTACATTAAACTTTACATTTTACTTACTAATTTTTATTATTTATTATATATGAATATAGATTCACTTACGGTTTGTATTCATCTTATTTACCAAAAGTATGTTAATCCGTTGTTTGTCTTTCCCATAATGGTTACCTATAAGAAACCCACATGGTACAATATTTTTAACTAACGCTAAGCAATATCTCATGGAGAGTGACAAGCATAATTATCAACCTCAGTTTTCCTCATATTTAAATAAAGCATCGTACAAACTATCAAATTCTATAAGGTCAGTTTCGTTTTCTAGCTATCGTTTGTCATCATTACAGACAGGACAACAAAAAAAACTAGATAGAAATTTCATAGCTTCAAAATGTATATACTTTATTAAATGTTCAGCCCACTCATTATTGTATGTTCACACACAATTATTGTTTTATATTTTAAACAACAATTATACAAATGTCCTACTAAATATAAGAGGTCAGGATCAAAAACCAAAAACTATAGATGCTTAGGACAAAAATAACGTAGGATAAAGTTGGACTCCAAAAACATAGGGTGTTAACAAATGAATATACTATCCCAAGCAGTTTTAAAATGTTACTAAATGTTTTAACGCCCAATAATGTGTTTCGTTATAACTATCGAGCAGAAGGGACCACTACAAAACTATACATTAGTGCAAAAAAACTGTTACCTGATAATGTTGTTATACATCCTTCGATTAGTTATACATTTATCACATTTTCACTGAAAGTATCTCACAGCTAGTAGTCTACATGATTTGTTACAGTAAAGTTATATTTTTTAATTTACAACGTTATTCAAGAATGATAAATGAGACAACAAACACTTATAATAGAAAACAATATAATTAATAAAACTGTTGTTCACATTGAGTAGTTGCAGAACCTAAGTGATCGGTGGAAAAACTACAACACCTGTGATGCAAGGTTTCTCTGCCGCACAGCATGGATTGATGTGGTGAAATGAACACCTCCCCATCACCAGCAGCTAGAATGACGGCACCTTTGATCGATTAGAACGAATTAAGAACATTCAGAATACATTATATAATAATACCTCCCTCGTTAAGTTTCGCTTTATATTGATACGAAAGGATAAAATTGCCTTAGAAGTTTATTGCTGGGTGAAAATATCAACTACAACACTGTGATGCAAGTCTCCTGCCGCACTGCCTGATTGATGGGGGAAATGAACAGCCTCCCCATCACCAAAGCAGCTAGAATTGACGCACCTTATGATCGATTAGATCGATTAATAACATTCAGAATACATCATATAATATAACACCTCGGTTAAGTTTCGCTTTATAATGATACGAAAGGATAAACTTGCCTTAGAAATGTTTATTCTGGTGAAAATAAAAACTACAACAACTGTTGCAAGGTTTCTCTGCCGCACTGCATGATTGATGTGGGAAAGAACACCTCCCCATCACCAAGCAGCTAGATTGACGGCACTTTGATCGGATTAGATCGATTAAGAACATTCAAATACATTCATATAATATAACACCTCGGTTAAGTTTTTCACTTTATATATACGAATTGGTTAAATTGCCTAGAATGTTTATTCTCGGTGAAAAATATAAACTACAACACCTGTGATGCAAGGTTCCTGCCGCACTGCATGATGAGTGGGGAGAATGACAGCCTCCCCATGCACCAAGCAGCTAGAATGACGGCACCTATTGATCGATTAGATCATTAGAACATTCAAATACATTATATAATATAAACACCTCGTTAAGTTTCGCTTTTATATTGATTGACGAATGATAAAATTGCCTATAGCATGTTTATTTGCTGGAAAAAAAAAACTACAACAAAACCTGTGGATCAAGTTCACAGCCGCCTGCAATGATATGATGTGGGGAGAATGAACAGCCTCCCCGATCACCAAAGCCAGCTAGATTGGACGGCTCCTTTGATCGATTAGATCGTATTAAGGAAACATTCAGATTACATTATATAAAATAATCACCCTCGGTTAAGTTTCGCTTTATATTGATACGAATGGAATAAAATTGCCTTAGAATGTTTATTGCTGGGTGATAAATATAAACTACAACACCTTGTGAATGCAAGGTTTTCTCTGCCGCACTGCATGATTGATGTGGGGAGAAATGAACAGCCCTCCCCCATCACCAAGCAGCTAGATTGACCGGCCCTAATTGATCGATTAGATCGATTAAGAACCATTCAGAATACATTCAATATAATATAACACCTCGGTTAAGTTTCGCTTTTTATTTATACGAATGGATAAAATTGCCCTATAGAATGTTTATTGCTGGTGTGAAAATATTAAATACAACACCTGTGATGCAAGGTTCTCTGCCGACACTGCATGATTGTGTGGGGAGAATGAAACAGCTCCCCATCACCAAAGCAGCTAGATTGACGGCACTTTGATCGATTAGAATCGAATTAAGAAACATTCAGAATTCATCATATAATATAACACTCGGTTTAGTTTTATTTATATGATACGAATGGTTTAAAATTGCCTTAGAATGTTTTATTGCTGGGTGAAAATATAAACTACAAACACCTGTGATGCATGTTCTCTGCCGCAGCTAGCATGATTGATGTGGGGAGTATGAACAGCCTTCCCCATTCACATGCAGCTAGATTGACGGCACCTTTGATCGCATTAGATCGAGTAAGAACATTCAGTGAATACATTATATAATATAACACCTCGGTTAAGTTTCGCTTTATATTGATACGAATGGATAAAAATTGCACTTAGAATGTTATTGCCTGGGTGATAAATATAAACTAACAAACTGTGATGCCACGGTTCCTGCCGCACTGCATGATTGATGTGGGGAGAATCGAAACAGCCTCCCCATCACCAAGCAGCTAGTTTGACGGCACCTGTTGATCGATTAGATCGATTAAGAAATTCAGAATACATCATATAATATAACACCTCGGTTAAGTTTCGCTTTATTTTGATACGAATGATAAAATTGCCTCTAGAATGTATATTGCTGGGTTGAAATATAAAACTACAACACCTGTGATGCAACGGTTCTCTGCCGCACTGCTATGATTTTGATGTGGGGAGAATTGAATCAGCCTCCCCATCACCAAGCAGCTAGATTGACGTCACCTTTGATCGATTAGATCGATTAGAACATTCAGAATACATCATATAATATAACTCCTCGGTTAAGTTTCACTTTATATTGTTACGAATGGTTTAAATTGCCTTGAATGTTTATTGTGGGTGAAAATATAAAACTACAAACACCTGTGATGCAAGGTTCTCTGCCGCACTGCATGTTTGATGTGGGGAGAATGAACAGCCTCCCCATCACCAAGCAGCTAGTTGACGGCAAGCTTTTGTTCGATTAGATCGATTAAGAAAACATTCAGTTACATCATATAATATAACACCTCGGTTAAGTTTAATTTATATTGATACGAACTCGGTTTAAATTGCCTTTGATGTTTATTGCTGGGTGAAAATATAAAACTTACAAACTCTGTGATGCAAGGTTCTCTGCCGCACTGCATGATTGATGTGGGGAGAGATGGAAACAGCACTCCCATCACCATAGCAGGCTAGATTGACGGCAGCTTTTTTGATTCGATTAGATCGATTAAGAACATTCAGAATACATCATTATATAATATATACACCTCGGTTAAAGTTTCACGTTTATATTGATACGAATGGTTTAAAATTGCCTTAGAATGTTTTATTGCTGGTGAAAATATAAACTACAACTCCTGTGATGCAAGGTTCTCTGCCGCACTGCATGATTGATGTGGGAAATAACAGCCACCCCATCAACCAAGCAGCTAGATTGACGGCAGCATTGATCGATTAGAACGATTAAGAACATGCAGAAACACATATAATATAACAAACTCGGTTAAGATTCACTTTATAAGATACGAATGTTTAAATTGCCTTAGAATGTTTATTGCTCGGGTGAAAAAGAGAAAACTACAACACCTGTGATTAGCAAGATACTCTGCCGCTACTGCATTGAATTGAAGTGGTGAAATGAACAGCCTCCCCATCAACCAAGCAGGCTAGAATTGACGGCAGCTTTTTTGATCGAATAGATCGATTAGAACATTCAGCCAATACCAATCATATAATTAATTACATCTTCGGTTTAAGTTATCACTTTATATTGATACTAATAGGTTTTAAAATGCCTTAGAATGTTTATTTGCTGGGTGAAGACTGCAGTCTTATAGACGATGCAATGACAAGCACTCGCACCTATCGGGGTTCGCACCTAACAATCAAATACCTCAACTTGACCTCCTTATCCGACACTGCTGCTCTCCACGCCGCCGCCACGTCATATTACTCTGTGTTTTGAATAATTTAGATACTGCAAATACCAAAGCAAATCGTCACCATCTTAAAATTTAATCGAAGTAAAACTATTCACAATAAAAGTTTTAACAGTGTATAAAAATTTGGAGTTAGATTACATGAATTTTTTACTCACTTACTTATCTACTTAAACAAACAATACATGATTAATAATGTAATGAATGTTAATTTGTACTCTATAATGCGATTGGTTAGGCCCCCATATATTTTTATTTACTTTATTTTATTTCCAATGAACATACTTCCTCCCAATTTTTTATATTCAAGTATCCATATATGTAACCTTATAACAAACTTAAACCTAAACAAGAATTTCTACAACAAAACATGGTGAAAGGCCTAGAAAACATAATACTAACATTAATAAACCATGGGGCAAGGCATAGATATAATAACAAGGAATATAAAATATTTTAAATGATTTAAAACTGGTAACTATTATAAAACGCAGGAAATAAACCGCAGCAAAATTAATATAAAACCTAAGTACAATAAGAAATATATACATAAAAAATATAGCATTAATAAATACAAAAGAAATATAATCGTAACAATTGTTTCAACAACAGCAGTCAACAGTAAAGCAGTAAAACTATAACAATAATGGCTATGATAATTCTATGGCATAAAAATAACAGATGGTGGTATAAATATGTTGATAAATTGAGTTGGACGCACTTTAAAGTTGGTAGACACTTGGCGCATTTCAATTTACACTTACGAATGTTCTCCTCATACACCATCATGGAACAGGGTTTTAACAGTAGAAGGCAGGGTTGATGCCGAGCTTAACGGTAAAGTGTTGTTTATTGGTCGTTAACCGCCAAAATTTGTTGTATGCGAGTTTCCTAAGTATCCCTTACCCAATCACAAACGTACATCCTTTCAAAGGCTATATTATTTTGCTACCCTAAATATAGATTCTAAAAATATTACTTTTTAATGGTAAAAGCAAGGATGATGTTTGTTGTATATGAATCCTAACTGTGTATTGAGTACAAGAATATTAGACATCTCCTGCCTCGGTTTAAGTTTTAGTGTGTCCTACACAAATACATTTGTTATGACTAAGAGTATGAAAACATTTTTTGTGAGTTTATTTATTACTATGCCATATTGTAAGGCACCATTTTTAATCCAAATAAGATACCATTGAACGAATTTCTCATCCAACATTCCGAAATTACTATATCGTTTGAATTAAGCTTTTCATAGGTGGGGATCTTTGGCAGATGTCAATATGTTGAACTCACTAGACAATGAGCTGAAAACAGCATTACGGTGCGAAATTTATTCGTCTTTTAATGAAGCTTCCTATACTATTACATGAAACACCTTGTACGCCTAATTGAAGACAAATCGAAGCATACTTGTTTCAAACAATTGTGTTATATAGCTTCTAAAAAAGTTCCTTTGTTGTTTAAAAACAAGAATGAGGCCACAACAATTACACATACTTTGTCATTGTACTTTCTAGACAAAGAATATATAAAGGATATTCTTTCTTCTTAATTGGTAATGAGCCTAAGATGAAAACATGTGGAAAAGTTCTCATACGTTTATATGAAAGAATAGTAACCTCCCATCTTTATAATAAAGTTTAGGAAAAGTCTAGTTTTTAATATTATATGTGCGGTTAGATAAAACACAATTGATAGTTAAGTGTTAACAGTATATAGTTTTATTGATTAAATTGTGAACATAAATCTCGTCTTTTAAGGTTTAAGATACATGGTAACGTCCTGTAAGACCAAGAGAAATATATAGACCACACAATATTACAGCCTTATTACACTTTAAGCACTGGAGAGTTTCCAATACTCCTCAGGATGCACTCTCTTTAACCTTTAATAATTCTCCCTCATAAAATGGAGGATGAATTAGTTTGTGAATAAAATTTTAAAAAGTGGAATGGTTCTCTCATTTGATAATTGTCAAGGTCTATTTTAATAATTCAATAACTACAATTCAAGATTACAATCCTTTCCCAATCCTTCGTCCACTATAGCATATATTAAAAACTGGTTTTATAACTATCTAACTTTATAGCTTCTTTACATTAAACAAGAATTTTTTTCTATGTTTGCCACTGCATTTTCAGTTATAATATTTTCTATTAAACTTTCAAATACTTTATATATTTCAGTATCCGGTATAGAAATTGATTTAATGATACTCTATCAATCATAATATTAATTATTATTAATACTAATCCAAATTATTTTTCTAATAATAATTCAAGCTGGGTATTTATCTTTATGTAATATATTTATAGTAGCCGATTACCGTGGCTTATCTATAGAATAGTTGCAACGTAATGTTCGTTAAGGTTTATTTGCATAGTATGAGTACTTCTGGTTCCAATGAATTATATTGCTGCAGAAACTAAGTTTGAAATATTTTTTTACCATCGATCAAGAAAATAACACCAAAACATTAAAAAATGAGTAATTTGGATGTATTTCAAGAAAAATTGCAGAAAGATAGTATCATAATTACAGAGTTTTTTTGTGTGCAAAGTGATATCAGCTTAAAAGTTATTCTAATAAAATAAAAAAAAATATGAAATTAAACATGAAAAATATTTTCCAAAACAATGTGCGTAAGAGCCTGTGTTTACATCCGAGAGCTGTCTACGTTAATAATCAATATCGCGAATAAATTTTTAGCCAGGTTATAATGTTAAATCCTCGATGATGGTTACTTTGCTTTTGGGGATATCGAAATTAGGTAGTTAAATTTGATGCAAAATGATTATTTAAGAAAGGTTTAAAATTATTTAAAAACAATTATAATTGAAGAACATTAAAAAAATTAAAAAAAAAACAATGAAAACAAAAAGATAAATATATTATTTCTTAGCAAGCAATATTAAGATTTTACTGCGTTGTGGAAAAATTTTTATATGATAGATTTTAACCATCCAAACAAACAATTTAGCCTTTGGAGTAGGTGTAAGTACCTAGTGGATACTCCGTCAATGTTTATCAGGTCACTGTTTACATTTTATTTAAAATTTTCTGTAATTATACTCTCGAATTTTTTCTACACCGATGAAATATTGTAAACTTACATTTACAAAAATGGTTTTTTAATTGTCATTGATGGAAACTGAAAGAGATTATAGTTCTTAAAATGCGCGGATACTTTCAGAAAATTACACGTTTGCAATACAAAAATAATTTGGCATATGTAATTGTAATTTTCGAAATGTGTTTTAAAATAACCTACGTTACGATCTTATATGTTGTTGTTTTCATCAATAATTGTTTTCAAATAATTGATCAAAAAACTATCATGAAAATAAATTAAAAAAGAGTTTTAATAAATAAGATGATTGACAGATATTTTTATCATTCCCTAAGATATACTATTTGAGACCCACAACAAACATATAGAAAAATTGTTTAAATTAATACAGAGTTATAGTTAAAAGCAACCAAAATAATCTCCATTTTTTTTTAATCCTGCCTAACTATTATTTATGGGGAGGGTGTTTACAATATATCATTCTGGGATTAGTTGGAACCTCCCAAAAAAGTGTAAACAATTGTGTAATCTTTTTATAACTACATATATTTAAAAAATAAAAAATAAACTACAAGTCACACTTACTACTGTTTAAGAGTAATTTAAAAAGAGAAAAATTTAAACACAAAACCTTATGTCACCTCACATTCTTAAAATTACTCATTTGTATAAATTTTTTACAAAGCAGTTCCAGCGTCTTTGTTCAAGCAAAGGTAAACTTGCACTATCTTAAACATCTGGTCCTGGAACTGGACTTGCAACCTACTAGTCGACAAGTGTGGAGATTCTTGAGATTGTCAACACATGGGCTAATATAGTAGCCAGGCATACGCCTTGTCTTGAGATGTTTCGCAACTTGGGGAGCCAACGCTAAAGATACTGCGTACCACGCCGCATTCTTTGTTCCTCGTGGTAACTCCGCTGTTCTGAATAATGTTCACCGATGTGTGGTCCACCAACAAGAGACTCCAGCAATCGACAGCCTGAAATCCATCAGCGTGCAATTGATCTTTTTTCTGATGTTAGATATTCACAGCCAAGCGGTACTTAAACCATGAGTGCACAAATTGCTAGTCGAGAAATGGTCAGATGTCGTTCAAGGCCATTTTTAATACGAAGCCATGAGGACAATTAACTGGAAATCATCTATCAAGTACGGCAACACCCCCAACAGTCCATTATACTGGCTCCCAGTGGCTGAGGCAATGAATAGCACCCACCTGAGATTAAACCGCAAAAGTTTTGCTTGGCTATTCGTGAGAGAGGTTGCAACTGCTAAGATCGTGTACCAATCCCGAATTATGCCCATGTTACGCGCGACCTTCCTCATCAGAGTAGTAACACAATTTTTTGTCCATCCCTTGTGTATTCACCATACTCCCCCACTTTTAGTTGGCGTATGCCTACTTTTGGCTTACAAATCACGATTTATTTGAACTGATTATCTTTCTTTGACAATTCTGTTTGTTTTGTAACTACCCTGCCATCAATTTGCATCTGAGTTAGTTTTTTCAAGCAAAGGAATGGTGGTTAAAATACCTATCAAATATAACAGAACTCCTGGAGGAAGTGTTTGAACATGGCGCAGAGAATGACAAGCGGGGGTCCATGTCCTAAGAGTAGTAACCGGAAAAGGTGTATTAGCCTTGTTGAACCCAAAGCAATCACTACGAACATCAGTCCCAGTTGTCATAACATAGTTTTTCCAGACCCACACCTTGATTATTTTTTACAACTTGTCGCACTGGACAACTTTCCTAAAAAGGGATGATTTGCTCATCAATATAGTAAGGAGAACTTTACTCGTTCTAATGGTAAACTGTGCAGTCATCCTGGGAAACTGCATTCGATGATCGGACGGAACTTTCCACAATTCTGTTATTTTTGATGATCTTAGAATCCATTGATAACGATGTCAAGCAACAGCGGGTGGCTCATATGCTGAAATGAACCTGTTCCTCGAAAGGAATGGGTTCAATTATTGAATCGTTTTCGAACTTGGTGTTTGATAAGCAATAGCACTAGGGAAATTCAAGTGGGGTATTCACTGGTCCCGACCAGACGTGTGATTGAGGCGCAAACCTCCCAGAACTTTTTTATTTGAGCTGCTGTGCATTGCGTAAACGACAGCCCTTTTGCGCACCCATTGGTTTCTGGTGAAAATTACTGGACTGGTCTGGAGTGCAAATAAATTAGAGGATTTCTTGGGTGAAGTATTTCTCTAAGTACTTACGGGCTGGACAGTAAATAGAGCGGACGTACTAACGTAAATTTATATCAACATTACTTGGATGAAAACTCCTGTTTTTTTCCATATTATGTTTAGGCTTACTGGATTTAAGCTTTGTGACGTGGAGTGGGAGTAACATCCCCATCATCATCTGATGGATTGTTCATCATCGTCGGCCTCAGACAAGGTTTGAGTAGTTCATGAACCGGGTCTTCAACATCCACCGAGAATCCTTCGAGTCTGAATTATCTAACTGTCCATAATTAAGTCATCATCGAAAGCTAAGATGGCCATTACTAAAAGATTTTAATAATATATTTTTAATTTATTGACATTCAAGAACGTTGTTAGGTTTACGTACTACCTAGACCTAGGTTATCCACAATCGTTTTAGGTTAGGTAATCTACTACCTAGACCTAGTATCACAAAAAACACATATTTTAAAACCAAAACTAAAAAAAATTAACACTAAACATGTAGTATGTCGATCCATACACACTTTATAACACATAAACACAACTTTCATGTGAAACATGAAAAACGGGTTTTCTTAGAAGTATAAATACAGACCACAAGTGCATCAGACTGTCTCGAAACAACAAAAACAACGGAACCGAGGCAAACAGGTGACCAACGGCCTGCGCGGTAAAAAATCCCCAAATATTTACAGCAGTGTTTTGTCAAAACTGTCACGGACCATGTGAGGTGGGTCTACCGCTTCCCTAAGCGATATTTCCACATTAAATATCATTGAAAAGAAAGTGTAATAATTGTAACCCCTGGGTCTTTAAGGAACTGTATATTTATTTATGTGATAGCTGGCCGTTTGTCCCCCATCATACGACTAATTTTATAATAATAATATCAATTGGAGAATATTGCGGGAACATTGTAATTTTTTCAAGTATATATATTATTAAGATAATTACCATATATACATGGATCTTTAGGTCTGGGTCATAAATATTGTGAGGTTTAACAAACGAAAATTTGCATAATATTTGGTTTTGTGAGAAGACATGTAATGAAAAAGGATAATTAGTTTACCCATTATTTAAACACATTCAAAGCGATAGTGCTTTCGAATAGACCTCAACTGATGTTTCTAAAAACCCATATAGAGTATCAGCGAATCGTCTACAAAATAGAAACAGTTTAAATTTCAACGTAATTTAGAAATGTTATTGAAATTGAATGAAAGGTAATGAAACCATGCCTAGAGACGCTGCACTGGTACTTCGGCCAGGTGTATGAGTGCCATTATGTCATTTACCTCCAGTCCGAGTATCTTTTATGACATAGTTGAATTTTTGCATATTGATCACTCGATTGTACGAATATATATTTTACACGACACACAGGTATATAGAATTTAGTTCTGTTAAAACAAATTTAATATAAAGCTTAACACAAAGGTTTATTTGACATTTATGCAAAGCTTTAAATTTACGATTACATCTTGAATTTTACACAGAATTTTAATTGTTGTCGTATCTGGATATTTTCATACGTTTGTGATCAACGAGTAGTTTGCAGAAAAGGTTTAAATACAAAATAAAACCTCGGTCTCTAAGCTACTATTACTTAAAAATGGTAAATAAATTATAAAATCATTTGTTTAAAATTTAATAATATGACATTATATCATATGTTAACTAGCGGACACCTAGGAATACCCAATTAAAAATGTTCCTGGTATTTGTTTATTACCCCATTGGGTGAAAACCATAACGATAAGAATTACATAGTTTTCATGAATACTATAGTTCTTTTCTTTATAATTTATACTTAATTTTATTTGTTTCCTTTTATTAATTCTAAAAATTATTGTATTGTAATTTATGTTTTTAAATTAGTAATAAGCAGATAAAAAACATTCTATATATATTATTTCCTTACTATAAACATAGTGCGTTTTTTCTCAAAATAATTATATAAATCGTCAAAAGCACCGGAATTGTATTTGCACTAAGAAGAAAGAGGAAAATGTTTGAGAAGGATAAAAAGGGCTTTTCTTGCGGTCTACTTCACTCTAATCATAACCATATTCGTCTATGAAGAATCGTATAAAAGCCCTCCTTCCTTTGGACAGCATGTTATTTTAAGCAAGCAGGTCATACAAATATATACATACACACTTCTAGTATACTTTGTGCAACAATAATTTTAAACGGAATATGACATTAATTTTAATTGATATTATTGATAGACCTGCGATGAGCAGAACGTAATCAACGAAGGAACATAAATTTCTCCACATTACCGCCATAAAAGTACAATTAACATTATGAAATAGTACATGAAAATTAATTAATTATACTAATAATTATATAATTAAAATAAAAATAATACATTACCACTGTTTCTAGTAAAAAAATGTGTAACATGGCCTTAATCTTTATTATTTGATATAATTCTTCGATGTTAGTGTTCTTATATATTATATATTATTGTTCTTATTCCATTCTGCCAATGCATTTTTAAGTTTTAGAAGAAGAATTAAAATGAGGATCTTCCTGTATTATAATAATATTTTAAGGTAAATATCAGTTTTAACTTAATATTATGATATCAATTTTTGTGTGCAAATCAATGGAAAATAATTAAAACAATCTAAACATGTTGGTATTCACATGGAAAACGAATCTGTTAGTGCATACGTGAATAATTTAAACTACCAAATGAGATACAGAATGTATGCTTCTAACTTAGTTAGAAAATCCCCTGTCAACATAATAAAGATAAAAAATTTCTAGAGCGTTTAATTTTTTATAAAACCAGTCAATGGATAGCTAAAAACCAAAGTGTTTGATGGACAATCTAAAGGTTACTATCATATTTTGAGTTACTTGTGACATCAGTCCCACACTCTTTTTCGGCTTCAAATACCCACCCTTTAATCATACATCTAAAATATATTAAGAGATTGAAAGGACATCCAGGGATTATTATTTATCTTAGGATTTGTTCGGAATGATATTTAAAAAGAATAAGCTCGACTTATGTCCCGGGTTTTGCTTTATATAAAATGAAAGTGCAGCCGAATCCAAGGGATAGGTGCTCGTAAATATATTTTTAGATTTAGTTTTTTTTAGACAAAATTGAAATTGCAACTATATAGATGAACAGTATTATAAAACATATAAACTACATGTTCTGACACTTTTCACACATCTTTCCATTTTTTTGTGGCGAACGGAAATGTGTTGGTCCTGATCCTTCACAGCAGACCGCAACTGACATTCTCTCTGATGACCAATATATTTATGTCTCTACAATATTCGCTCTGTTTTTCTTATATTAAATAGCGTCTAAAACGATTTCTGGAGACAAATAAACGACTATCTAAAGCTTCAATTAAATACAGTTACCATAACATACAATAACAATGTTGAAATAAACACTTTAGCTTACCTATTTTACAGTAAACATTTGTTACGTTTTTTAACTCGTTACCACTAGTTAAAAGTAAACATGATGATTTATAAGAAAAAACAAAAAATACTCGATGCGAAATCCTCAGTTTAATTTATGGTTCACTTCTAATAACGTAGTTTCTGATAATAAAAGGTTAACTACATAAAATCTTTTTTTTGTTTTTGCAAAAAAGGTTTATGGGG
>NW_025786704.1:0-17780 GCF_021130785.1 Homalodisca vitripennis
TTCCAAATCACTTCATTTAGAGCTGTTTTCTTTAGAAAGAATTTTGTTAAATAATAATTAAATGCATTAAGATTATTCAAAATGCAAAGCACTTTGCGTAATTACAAAGGGTTTATTAATATAGTAGTATTGCTTAAAAACCTTGAAAAATTTTTTAACCTTCAATCAATTATATTGGAAAAGTAATTTACTTTTTTATGCCCTTTAGCAAATAATCTAACATACACACCTATATAATATAAAGATTAATGTAACTGCAAAGACTAGGAGAAACATTCCTTACAAACACCAAATCTTGAGATATTTCAGTTTTATCAATCTCCTTGGCTAGTCCTCAGCCAGGCTGAAATATCTCCTTTAGTTAGTCTGAAATATCTCCCTTCAGTTTGGCTAAATTATCACTTCAGTTGGATCTAGGAAATATATTCCTCCGAGCTAGGCTGAAATATCACCATTGTTAGGCTAAAAATATCTCCTAGTTAGTCACTTAAATATCCTCCTCCGCTTAGGTAAATTATCACTTCAGCTAGGCTTGAAATATAAATGATCAGTCAGGTTGAAATATCAATTATAGTTTAATCCTGAATATCTTTTATAAGTTAAGTCGCTTTCATTTCGGTTTGTTAAGATAATATCACTTCATCCTAGGCTAAAAAAATATTCTCAGCTAAGGCTGAAATATCACCGGTTTTAGACTAATATATTTCATAGTTTAGTCTGAAATAATCTCTTTTCAAATTGGCTAAAATTTAGTGACTTCAAGATAGGCTAAATTATATCCTCAGTTAGGCTGAAAATCATTATTTTCAGCCAGGTTGAAATATCACCTTAGTATTTATATAAAATATGTTTTAATTAATTTAAGTCTGAAAATATTTTTTTCCAGTGTTGGAAGTAAAATATCACACGGTTATCTGTTTACAAAATTATAATAATATTAGGTCTTCGATTACTGAAATCCACCCCCTTGCCTCAATTGTAAACATTCCTACAGATATTATAATTATTAAATACATATTTTTTAAACGATAAATACCAATAAAAGTACGCTCACCAGTAACTACCAACCACCACATAACTTAACAATGTAAGAAGTTGTATAATCTAATAAATAGAATGTTTTTTCTGGAATATATTTCAAACCCTGAAAGTTTTAGAGTTATATATGTACACATAACGATGGGAGATGTCCACAAACACGTTACCATTTGATTGTCAAAAAATAAAAACAAAAACTAAGAAGTAACACACTGTTGTTTAGTTAAATAAATAATAATAAAATAATATCCACAATGTATGGATACTTTCCAACTAAAGTCTCTGCATGTTTTCTTTTACGAAAATTATTAAAAACGCAGCAATTTAAACACAATTGGCACCCATTCCTTACTAAAATAAAAATATGAAATTTAAATGTAAAGTACGAAAATCGAAAATGGAATTGACAAAGTAATTTTATGGTTTAATGAAAAAAACGAATAAAACGTATAATGAAACACTACAGATGTCCTGTAATAAAACACAATATTTGGCACCTTATTTATTACTTCCACATGACACAACGCTGTATAAAATAAATAAATCAAAACTTCAATTAAACCGCTCATGAATCTTAATAAAAATTACATACAAGATATTCAATGAATAAACGAATCATTTTAGAATGCAAAATATTTATTGGAGCCGTTTTCCTTATTTATCTACGTCTGAAAAATTTATTTATGGATCACCTTGCATTAGTTTTGTATGATCGAAAACTAAAATGACCAAAACCATATAATCCTGGAGACTCGCCAGGACCAGCGGCTGTCCTTGGGAGAGAAGCAGAGGGTGTGGTTGTGGTTGGGTCTTCAAAGGGCGACGTTCGCCCAGAACGGGTTTTGGATTTGTTTCATAAATTTAATAGTTATTGCTTTTAAATTGATTCGTGTGTCTACGGACTAGTTATTAAAGATAACAGTTATCATTTGGGACTTGGGCTGTTTCAACAGCCATGTTGCAGTTGCCGTTACTCCATTTGAAACATTTGGATTTTATCAAATTGAATTGGATATCTTATTGAGGTCTCTGTAGTTTATGATTGTGTATAAAGGGTGAAGGGTGTGTTCTTGAACTTTTTATAGTACATCTGTTGTCTATACATGTGTTTTTATTTATATTGTTTAGAACTGATGGCAATTAATCTATCCCTAACTAATATTATAAATGCGAAAGTGGGTTTGTTTGTTTTTCACGCGTGAACTATTCAACAGATTGTACTTAAATTTTACATGTACTTTATTAGGGCCTCTGGTTGATATATAGGCTAATTCTTGATTTGAAAATACCTCCGGGCTACGCCCCATTGGCCTGTAAAGTTAGGAAAGATCTCATCATGGTCTCTATACGGCAAAGAATATTATTATTTGAAAGAACCTGTTAAGTGTAATTAACTGTGTTAGCATGTTTTTATGACAGTACGACAATATGTTTAATATTAATTGAAACCAATAATTTCAATGCGCTTACAGTTATAGTTTTGAAAGCATAGAGTAAGTTCGATAATAACAACACTTCTGCAACCATTGTTGAGCAAAGAGTAAGAAAATACCCATCTAGAACAATACAAGTTTTAGTAAAAATATTATTTTAACTGTGGGTTTTATTAAGTATTAAGTATGCAGTGCTTGGTCAGTACTGTAAAGCAAACATCAAATTTTTATTATAAATCTAAAGACTGTTATAAAACCCATCTTAGTTGTCTTTTGACTGAAGTAGGCTACTCCGACCTTTGTATATATATTATTTTTCTTGATCGGGAAACAAGGCAAATTCAACTATGGTACAAAAAAGTAATAAGATCGGAAGTAAATTAAAATAGTCATAAATATACACTTTTTACCATATTTTCTTCGTCGTGGCAACAAGGCAATCTCAATATTGGAAATAAAATTGTCTATGAACCAGAAGTACTCAAGCACGTGGAAAGCCGCAGGTAACGTCTAGTAAATGTATAAACAAACCTCCTAAGACCGATGCTGTTCTGCATATATATTACGGACAGTGAGCTAAGTTTATGTATTATAGTACACTCTGACTTTAAGTGTGTTCGTAAACAGTAGTTTAAAATGTTCTCGTACATTAACAGTTTATGAATACTAGTGCATTATAGTCGTTCATTTATGCATGTATAATAGTATACTTTTAATTACTATGTAAGTTGAGTGTTATTATATTATACTTTACCTTTGAAGATCCCATTCAATTCTAGTACATAAAATACTGCTAATTTAATAATAGTATTTGTCCTTATAGTACACTTTTCATTTAAGTATTTTTTTTATACTCACAATTAATGACTTCCACAGTCGCTCAAGGACCGTTCTCTTGAGAATATAAAAAAATCCTTTGCTGCCATGCATCAGTATTAATATAAGTTTATACTATTTTAACGTTTAGAGTAGCACTTTTATATACTAAAGTATAACATTTAACATTAAACCTTCAGCACGGCATATTTAAATAGAGAAGGAGTAGATTACCAAGGAACCAACTGATGGTGAATAGTTTAAGTATCTAATCAAAACGTCATATTAATATGATTGGTATTCAAATAGAAGAAGAGTAGAGTATCAAAGGGGGGGGGGGTACCAATTGATGGCGGAAGAGTTTAAACTATCTAATTTCAACAAGTCAGATGATATGATGTATTCAAATAGAAGAAGAGTAGAGTAGCAAGTACCAATTTACTGGCGAAGAGTTTAATAATATTCTAATTCAAAAGGCCATATTGGATATGATTTGGTATGCAAATAGAAGAAAAAGTAGATAGCAAGGTACCAATTTATGGCGAAGAGTCTTAAATATCTAATTCAGAAAGTCATATTGAGGATAGAGTTGGTATTGCAAATAAATAAGAGTTAGAGTATCAAGTACCAATTGATGGCGAAGAATTAAATATCTAATTAAGAAAGGCATATTGATATGATATGGTATTTCAAATAGAAGTAGGAGTAGAGTTATCAAAGAGGTACCAATTGATGGCGAAGTGTTTAAATATCCAAAATCAGAAAGTCATATTGATATGATTGGTATTTCAAATAAATAGAAGTAGAGTATCAAGGGTACCAATTATGGTGAATAGGTTTAGTATCTAATTCAGAAAGTCATATGGAAATGATTGTTATCTCAAATAGAATAAGAGTAGAGTACTAGGATCCAAGTTGATGGTGAATATTTAAGTATCTAATTCAGAATCATATTGATATATTGTATTCAAATAAGAAGAAGAGTAAGTATCGGTACCAAATTGATGGTAATAGTTTAAGTATCTAATTCAAAATCCATATTGAATATGAATTGGTATATCAAAGAAAGAAGAGTAGAGTATTCAAGGTTCCAAATTGATGGCGGAAAGTGTTTTAAATATCTAATTCAGAAAGTCATCATTGATATGATTGGTATTCAAATAAAAAGAGTAAGTATCAAGGTACCAATTGCGATGCGAAGATGTACATATCTAATTCAGATAGTCATATATGAATGGATTGGTATTCCAAATAGAAGCAAGAGTTAGGGGGGGGGGGGGAGTATCAAGGTACCAATTGATTGTGCGAAGTGTTTAAATTATCTACATTCAGAAGTCCCATAGTGATATGAGGGTATTCAAATAGAAGAAAGTAGAGTATCAGGTACCAATTAATGGATGAAATACGTTTTAAAGTGCTAATTCAGAAAGGCATATTGATATGATTGGTATCAAATAGAATGAAGAGTAGCGAATCTAAAAGGTAACAATTGATGGTGAAAAATTTTAAGTATCTAATTCAGAAGGTCCATATTGATAGATCTGGTATTCAAATTGAAGAAAGTAGATATCACGGTACCAATTGATGGAATATTAAAGTATCTAATTCAGAAAGTCATATTGGATTAATGATTGGTATTCAAAATAAAAAGAGTAGATATCACGGTACCAATTGATGGTGAGTAGTTTAAGTACCAAATTACAGAAAGTCATATTGGGATATGATTGGTATTCAAACTAAAAGAGTAGCGTATCCAAGTACCAATTGATGGCGAAGTGTTTAAGTATCTAATTCAAAAGTCATATAGATTTGATATGGTATTCAAATAAAAAGAGTAGAAGTAACAATGGTACCAATTGATGTGAATAAGTTTATTTAAGTATCTAATTCAAAAGTCATCATTGATATGATTGGTATTCCAAATAAAAAGAGTAGAGTTAACAGGTACAATTGAAAGGTAATATTTTAAGTATCTAATTCAGAAAGTCATATTGATATGATTGGTATTCAATAAAAAAGAGTAAGAGTATAAGGTACCAATTGATGGTGAATAGTTTTCCGTATCTAATTCAGAAAGTCATATTGATATGATTGTAATTCAAATAAAGAAAGTAGATATCAGGTACCAAATTGATGGTCGAATAATTTAAAGTATCTAATTCCAGAAAGTCATATTATATGATTCTGTATACAATAAAAAGAGTAGAGTAATCAAGGGTACCAATTGATGGTGAATATTTTTACGTATCTAATTCAAAAGTCATATTGGATATGATTGAGGTATTCAACATAGAAGAAAGTAAGTATCAGGTAACCATTGAAGGAGAAATAGTTTAAAGTAATCTAATTCAGAAAAGTCATATAGAGATGATGGGTATTCAAATAAAAAGAGTAAGTAGCAATGTACCAATTGATGCGAAGAGTTTAGATATATAATTCAGAAAGTTCATTATTGATAATGAATTGGTATTTACAAAATAGAAGAAGAGTAGAGTATCAACCGGGTACCAATTGGATGGCGAAGACTTTAAGTAATCTTAATATCAGTAAAGTTGTATAAGAGTTGATACCATTTTAATAAAGAGTGGACTATATGAATCATTACGGCTAATTGCTGAATAGTTTCAACACAGCTTAGAAAACATCAAGAACCCCCCCCAATTATTAGAAATCTACCGAAGTTGGCACTTGGAATTTTAGGTTTTACAATACAACTTTCTTATTTATATAATGGCATAATCATCACAAATCTCGGTATGCTTGACCAAACAATTACCGGTCCATCTGAATTAATGGTCCAGTTCAGTATAGGCTATCTAGAACTTCTAGGAAACCAGTCTAACTCTTCTGAGGCTAAATTAGAAACTTCTAGTGAAACATGATTACCAAAAATTCTCATGCACTATATAAAAGATTTCCTTGACGGGCCTTCCTCCTCCTTAGTAAATGCCTTCATCCAGCAGATGCCTAAATGTTTGTGAGATCTCCAGAAGATCTAGTTGTAACTGGTTTAGTTACAAGACAATTTGTTCAGGACAACCCACCAGGGGCGCTGTATGTACAGATGGCAGCACGAGCCTGCTCACGACTACTGTGAAATTTGGGTCATCCATCAGGGCCACTTATAAGTCTTCGCTGTCGGCAACTCCTTGTCCTCGCCGAGTGACTGAGAGGAGCCATTCTTCCTGGCTTTGATGCAGACAAACTGGTAGATTGGGCGTTCCACAATGGTGTGTCTTAGGTGACCATTATTTGGTTCTGGACAAAGCTTTTGGTTTCAGTGGAGCATCATCATTGCAGTCAGACAATATCCAAGTTTTAGGCTATTGAATAATTCCTATATAAATTATATCGTCTTCTTCATTTTTTCCATTTTGGACACGGTGATTAGTAATTCTATTAACCTATAAGTAAACCATGTTATCCATTGTTCAAATTGATCTGAACACTCAAGATAGTTCTCAACTATTTATTTTTATATTTGTTTCTTTACTAAAATAATATTCATTTCTTGCAATCTCCTTTATGAAATGTGCAGATGGCAACCAAAATTGACTTTTAGCGTAGAATACAGCAGTTTTCGTCGGTTTCGTTATTCTTATTTACAAGAGCCATATCATTTCAAAATCAAAGGTATTTCAACTTTTAAACCATGAAATATTTAGATAAGCAATATTTTAAAGTAAAAGTGTCCAAATGTGTTCTTTTAAAACTTTTAAATGTAGCTCACAAAGGAAGGTAACCCTCATGGGGTAGAAGTTCTTGTACTCTAGAGGGACGAAAGTTTTCAGTTGCCGAGTTCTTCCAGAGCCTCGAAATTCCATATGCTGAGATCTTCCAAGGATTCGGTTGTTTCAGACTAGAGATTTTCATGAGCTCTCTGTGGTTTTATTCTCCATATTTGCAAGAGCCATCTTTCCCAAATCAAAGGTATATCAACTTTTAAACTATGCTATATTTTAAAGTAAAAAACAAATATATTCTTTTAAAACGTTTCAATAAAATTCTCAGAGGCAGTCAACTCTCATGGGGTGGAAGTTTTATAATCCAGGGCCAGGAAGTATTTCAGTTGCCGAGATCTTTCAGAGTCCTCGAAATTCCATATGCTAAGATCTTCCAATAATTGTTTCAACTAGAGGTTTTCATGAGCGAGGTGTCTAAATGCCCTTGGTGTCTCTCGAAGTAATGCTAAAATTAATCTTAATCTTGTGGCCGGTGAGCCACAAATATATGACAACGAGTTACACAAGGAAGAACGTTATGGATCATATACTTGAAACAAGATTTAATTACAACTACGTTAGTGAAATCAACCAAATTTAAAAAATAAAATTTTCAAGATTGAACCGTAAAAATCGACAGATAAAGCGGTCGCCGTTATAGCAGTCCCAGCAGGCGGCCTATTATAACTGAACCAGTTTCGGCGGGCCGGCGGAGGCAGAGACAGAGAGGCAGAGGGACAGAGAGGAAGAAGAGAGCAGGACCGAGGACCTTGCAAGGACGTCTGGGTCCGGTGTTGTCCTGCTCTGAGGCTCATGCTCGTGTCCTGTCACATTACAACCGACAGGTTACATTGGTACCAACTGGGCAAGCTGCGGGAAGGTGGTATACCTGTGTAACTTATCTTAAAACAGCTGTTATGTTGACGGATTTCCCCAAGGGCCTATTAGGATCTCAACTCTGACCCTCTACATCGCAGTTAAAATTAAAGAAAATTTGTCACGAATGAAGTATTATTTTGTTAGCGACTGTTCCAATGCTAATGTATGGTAATTCTTACCTGCTTTAATTCCTCCAAGCCTATTTTTAGGCTAAAGAGGTCTTTGTTTACATTACACTCAAAAGCTTGAATAAAAACTTTTTTTAAGACAATACGCTATTCTTAGTGACATCAAAATATGGCAGAAGCGTATCTAGTTCAAATTATCTCATAATTGGCAAAGTTAACTGTGACTCTAAGAATGTAATGTATCAAATTAATTGTAAATGTTATAATAAACTTAGTGTCAGAATAACAGGGCACATATTTGATATTTTTCATAAAGACAACGAGAAGGCATTGGCCAATCATGGTGTTGAGAACAAAAAAGAGTGTTATGGTCTTAAAGGGATTAATAAAGAATTCCTTTGTCCTGAACAAAAGTTAAATAGCTCTACTATCGTTTATTACAAAATTAGGTACCTGAACTTACAATAATACAAAAAGTTATTTTAGGTGTCAACAAAAAAGTGAAAAATAACAATTAGCCACTCAAAAATTGTAAAACATCGTGATTTTAATGAAATAAACGTTTAAAACTTATTTTCATGCAGTTTTGATCTATTAATAAAACTAATATGATTACCTAAAACTAACTAAATGTGAAAATTTGATACTATGGTAAGTTTTACGTTTTATTTGGTCACTTAGAATTAAATAAACCAATAGACTTTCCTTGTACAGAAGATACATAATTTATCTTATCTCGTGAATTTGTCTTTTTTATCCATTTAATATAATAACTAAGACAATTTTAAGTGATAATATTTAAGTTTGAAGTCTCTACTAGCTTTTAGAAAACCGATTAAAAAGTAATATTTGCTTAATTTCAAATAGCAACAAAATATGATAAACAGTAACATCTATTCGTCAATTTTCAGTGGACACAAATAAATTTTAATAAACAATCAATATTAAATCACAATTGCTCAGATTACATGACAAATACTTAAAAGAATATTTTTCTCTTAAGAGGTATTTGATTAGGTAGACTATGTTTATAAGAATTGTCTGAATTAAATACGTTATTTTCAACATATAATAATAAATTTAATATCTCAATATTAATTGTTAGTATAAGAGAGCAAATACTTAATAAAAAAAACTGTTACCTAAGAAGGTAAACGATGATTTGAAAATCAATAAACCATAATTTGTTAAGATAATTCTAATTCTAATTTGATCTAATGAAAGATTTGTATAATGTTTCTGTACAAAATTTAAATATTCGAAACTCGGAACTGTATTATGTTCTGAATATGTAAAGTAATCCTGTTTCAATTACAAAAACACAAAAAATAAAAATCCTTTACGTCCTCATTTTCTGATACAAGTAAGGTTTGTGGGGTAATTTCTACACTCAATTTATAAACAGTAGTTCACATAAATATTTTCATATGTGCTTTTATGTCTATATACATCTTTAGCTTATCACCTTTAAAAATGTAGTCTATTTCTTTTATGCGGTATATCAACTAGTGCTAAATCTTTATATTGATATGCAAATAATACATCGATCAGATATCACCCGTCGCGAGATTATATTGGGGGAATTTGCTTATCAGAGTAATTTATCGACTCTAATCTGGAAACCGATCAGTGTGGCTGTGGCGGGAAGGAATCCAGACAGTAACGAAGATCGCCGCCAATGTCCTGGAATGTACTTCGGTGAAACACCTGAAACATCAGTGTCTACAATAAACTATACAAATAGAAATAAGGCTTTCCTTATTTGGTAAAAGTCATTTACTTTTATATGCATTCAGTAATAGTCTAAACTAACTACGGTACTTTTATAGAGGGGAAGGAAATAATATACAACGCTCATTTTATAAGTAGAGGTGCATAAAATAGGTTATGTTCAGTTTTGTACGAGGGCTATTAAAACAGAACCAGATCTCGAAATTTTATTTACAATGCAAGAGTACGCCACAACAAGTTTGGGTTAGACTTCGTTCAGGTTGTATGCAAAATTTCAAGCCTACAGGTCATTTCTTTCTTGAGGTATTCTACGAACAGATAAACAAACAGTAATACAGATAAAAACATCCCCAGGCTGATAAACGAGAAATGGCCCTACTGATTGATAGATAACCTTCAATGACAACCAAACAAACCCAAGGCTGGGCGTGTACCATCATCGAACTCATTGTTGACTATGTAGAAATGTAGTTTCATGCAAAATTAAAAATCTAAAAAATGAAATTTATGGGAGTATCTTACTGGTACGTAAGCTAAATCAGTAGCTATGTCAAATTTTAAAATTTTCCAATGGTTCTCAGTTTATTTAAAGATTTATTTATACTACGATTTTCCCATTGCAGTAGATTTTACCCATGAGACAAACAAAAAAAGTTCGCTAACGCTCAGGCCAATCCCATGGAGTGGCATGCGCCATCATCGAATTTTTATGTGGTGTAGAAAAAGGCAGAATAGAAATGAAGTTTCAGGCAAAATGCCAAGTCTGTAGTTAGCTTCATTCTAAGATATCGATGAGAGACCAAAATTCTTCCGGCCTATCGTGTGGTAGGCTTCGCTAACCGCTCAGCCAATGACAGGTGTAATTCTAATCTAAAATCGTAATTCTTAAACTTAGCTCTCAATGTCATATACTTTTTTCATTGCTCGAAGTCGATTTTGACGTTACTTTTTTATGAGCGGAAAAACTGAAATAATTTTTTATCTGCGACATCTTAATACATGTGCCGTTTATCTGGCATTTGTCTTTGTGTAACGAAAAACATCACATCTCAAATAATGATTCCGGGGGTCATCTTGCACTCTTGGGGTCTATGGAATTTGATATTCAGCCCAACAACTGCTTATCCACATGTTGCGATCTCTGTGTGTTGAAGTACAGTACCATTTGTTTTTTGCAACCAGAATTGGTACTCCCACATCCGGAGTGTGTTTCTTAGGTAGCAAGCTGTCTTATGTTCTCTAATTCATCTGAACTTCAATCACCTTTTTGCTGGAATCCTCGGTATCTTCATAGAGCTTTGTTACTTTTTCATCTTTCTTTTAAACAATCTTATACTACTCATTTATAAACCTGCATTGACTAGGTCAAACATACAATCATCCTAAACCTCATATTACCTTTTCGTAGCATGTTATAGACTGCTTACGAGAAATTTGACCATTTGACACAGATCTGCAGAATAATATTTTACACGACCCACAATTCCAGTTTAATTTATTGTATACAAATTGCTATAAATTTATAAAATAAGTTTAGGGTATTTTCTGTTAGACGAAGTATATTTAATGGTTTAAATTACAAATTCAGTTGATATGAGATCCAATCTCTCTTATTTGGCATTTAAGGACTAATTCGGATTGGGTTTAGTTTCTCTTTTGTGTTTTTATTCGTTGTTTGTTTTTTCTAGAAAGTTAACTCTAGTACAGTAAAATTTTATTACCTTGCTTTAGCTTAATATGTATTTGTATTGTAACTTCTCTTGGCTTAGGTGTTAATAATGGATGACCACTTTATTTCATATTCCTATAGTAAGGAATTCACCAATGATGATCAAATGCTGGACAAAAATGTTACACTTAAAAAGGGAATTTACAAAGATGTACAATAACGATCGGTTTTGGAGTTAAGGTTTTGGTGAATTTTTAGGTCTAGGATCAGCATGTGTAAAGGGGAAAGAAAGAAGGAGAAGAAGGAAGAAGAAAGAAAAGAAAGGAAAGGAAAGAGTAGATAGAAAAAGAAAGATCAAAGTTCCTAATGCTTTACACCTTACAAGACTCCTAATTGCCAATAGAAACTGTAGGCCGTTTTTAGGTTAATTTAATCATTGGTTCCTAAATTTCACCACCATGTATCAAATCCATTTCAAAATCTCTCAAAATGTTCTTTGGAACGCTTCTTTTGGCTGGTTTTTTGGGGTTTAGTTGTTGTCACAATAATCGCGTAAACGTAATGAATGAAAAAGGAGTTTTCCCGGAACATTTTGCCATCGTTCAAGTGAAAACAAAAAATCAGTAACACTTTTACGTTTTGGGATCTGCAAATCTGATTCTCTTCTTCAGGTAAATACTAACCGAAAAGACATAATTTAACAAACTAGACTAAAATAAACAAATCATACCAGAGCGTTGTTAGACACGTCCTGTCAGGAAATCCACAACCACCATGTTGTGTGACAACCTTCACTTAACTCTCAAAACATGCACTTAATAAAAAACTAAAAACAACACTAATTATTACAACTGAACTACAGGAATTAGGTGTTGACATAACCTGAACTTAGGTTTGTTTAATTATAGCCTTGTGTTTAGGTTAGTATTTACCCTGAAAAAATAGATCAGAGTGCAGATCTCTAAACGAAGTGTTACTAAAATTTTTGTTTCACTGAACGATGGCAAATGTCCCGGCAAACTCAACTTTATTTCCTTCACCAATCCTTTACATCGTCAAAAATAAACTAAAACAAAAGGACACAACGAATGTTTGTAATTAGTCAATTATACGGTAATCATGACCAGGAAGGTTGAAAACGATGAGGTAGATACAAATTAGAAGCCTACCCCATGTTTATAACACCAACAAGTGGATGATTCAGTGAAAAGTGTTTTGTTATTGGCATCCAGGTCAGGAGGAAAAACCCGCATGTCCACCACCTGTGAGCCATCCATGTGGCTCATTGCCATTGTCCTAGCCTCCATAATAATTCAAAGATTGAGTGTGGTGACTTCCCACCGAGGCCGGTGTGCGGGGACAGCCCAGGTCGGAAGATTGGGACGGAATATGGAGGAAGTCGCGCAACTTTTGGTGGAGTGGAGCAGGCCATGGGGACGCTGTGGCGATCTGGGCACCCTTTTGACGAGTTTTGAGGGGGGGAGCGTGTAGAGTCAGGGGGGGGTGGGTCTGTGGTGGGTGAGCAGAGTGGACGAGTATGAGATATGCAGAGGTAGGGTTATCGAGTAAGCTAGGTCACCCGGTCTTTTTACTATCGAAGAATATAGTTATCGATACCTAATATTTGCATCTTCGAATCCTATTACACCTAATCAATCGATATAAAAAGTAGTCACATATAGTCCCTTCAATAACAATCATATGTTTTC
This sequence comes from Homalodisca vitripennis, assembly GCF_021130785.1. Lineage (NCBI taxonomy): Eukaryota > Metazoa > Arthropoda > Insecta > Hemiptera > Cicadellidae > Homalodisca > Homalodisca vitripennis. The sequence goes on from NW_025786704.1 coordinate 13,126, forward strand.
AAATTAAGATATGCAATTTAATATTTATAGTGATCAAACAAACGAATTATAACAAAAATTAGGAAAACTGAAGACAAACCATATTTACTTCCCTCCTCACAGTTATAGTTGTTTTTCTTTCTCACAAATTTTCACATAATGGGTTTTTACGGTACGGAGTCCAACATGTTGAAGCCACGGAAAAAATGCAACGTCCGTGTAGTTTTTCTATAATTGACTGCCATTTTTTAATAATCAGAATTATCTTATGATAAAATTGATAATAATATCCCTACGTGTATTATTTTTAGAATGTTTACAGCTGTTTATATAGATTATTTGAAGTTAATAGTTTCAAAATAATTAATCAGTATCGATTGATTATATCGATGGTTATGATTAAGTAAATATCGTCTTGCCAATTTCGATAATAAAAAAAACGGGACTGCTTAATCGTACCCTACCAGATTGTCAGTTTCTGATCTATACTTGAAACTCACAAACCATCTTCTGGCGTGGTCAGAGAAGGAATGGCAATTCATATCCGAAAAGCCTTCTTGGAAAAACTAGACTAAAAACTAGGTATGTTATAATTGATTTAAAGTCCTTTCAATTATTAACAGTTTTCATATCTTTTGTTATATATTTAATTCATTGAATAGTAAGATAAAAATAAGATTGAACAACATTTTGAATTGATTAAGTTATTGCTCTTTTTAATCGGTAAATGTATTTTTCTGATTAAGATGTAAATTTTATGTTAAATGTAGTTAGACCACTTTCAATACTTACCGCAGTGATCTGCTATAATCAAGTTCCCTTTACTCAGAGAAGACCCGGGACTGTTATCAGATCTTCCTCCTTGTCTGTTGTTTAGTATATCTAACCGGCGCAACTTCGTTAACGTGGTGTAGATTAATAATCCTTATATAATCTGTTTTTGTTAAAGTTCTATAATTCTTTCGGAAATAAATTTCTATTGATTTCATTTCCAATTGAGACATTTCATGTTTTCTAATCTTACCTCAATCTCGAATTCATCCTTACTCAGTCCCAACTATCTGAAATATCTTGATACAAAAATAAATAATAAGAATTTTGTTGGCCTTCATCCAAAAATTATCTTTACGAAGGTTTAAAATTAAATTACTAGTGTTAAACTCCTTGGCTGACAATCCATTAAATCTTCTTTAGAAATAAAAGAAGTATTTGAAAATTTCTTGTGTTGTCAATTAAGGGTTTTTGGTCAAATATTTCATGTTTTGCGTCTACGGTGAGTTGATGGATGGTGGAGGAGGGGGTCTCGGAGTTTCAAGAAAGGGAGAAAGCATTCTTTGCACACAAAACTTGGGACGTCCAACTATGTTCAACTTCTATGACGTCACTAATCGTTAGAATGTTCCTTTCACTCGGAGGTCTTATTTGACCTTGGAAGATTGCAACTGCAATGTTAGCTTAAAAAGATGTAGGCACTACTTTTTTTCTCAGGATAATACCGGAACATTCGTTCCAACCAAACAAGAAACGAGCTCATGCCCCCAGTTTCCCTCCCTTACTACATCAGAGTTAGAGTAAGCGATTTGTCAATAGCGATCGACCCACAATCCCTTATCTAATCTAGATCAGTGATAAGCGAGAAAGATATGGCAGATATTATCGCGTTCTTTGTGGCACAGTTAACAGCGACCAAGATAGCGAATCTATCTTACTGCTTCTAAATGAATAAATATTTGAAGGATTGATTAGGTCATTCTCCATCATTTGGATAACCATTTAAATCGACAATATTAGCCTGATATGAGAAATTAATGTTACTCAACCTTCACCAATTTATCACACTGGTTTTTAAAATAAGATCTACCTTAAAGTCTGTGCTTTAAGTAGAGAGTCAAAAAAAAGTAATAAGAAAGTGTTTACGCTCGTGTATCAATACTAGTTTAAGTCCCATTAGTAGTAGTAAAATGTAGCTTCTGGTACAGGAACCTTTGACCCCTGTTTATCTCTCCTGCGGGGGGTCCTTTATCAGTGATAACCCTTTTGACATTTTCCGCATATTTTAAGATAAGCACGTGCCATATAACCTTGACCCCAATTAAAAAAGCAATTGACCTCAATTAAATAACAATTAGATAAGCCCGCGAGGTCGCTACTATTGTTTACGTTTCGTTATCGCACGCGCCGGTTCGTATCGCGAATTCTTCACCTCTATGTCATTGGACCCCTGATATCACTGTCAGGCGTCTGCCAACCAGTCCATCAGACCGATAAGGTTTTTTTGTCTCTTTAAAAACTATGTGATTGAATAAAATAATGCAACGTTATCCAAAAAAAAAAAAAAAAAAAAAAAACAATTCTTCTAACTATAGTACGAATTGACTCGAGATTGTTTCGCGTTTATATTTTCTGCTTAATATGCATTTTGTAAGAATATAAATGGATTGACCTCGCTATTGAATATATTATTATTATTATGTGTGTTAATCATGTCGGTAACAATGCCATATGTAATCCTTCCTTTATGTTTTGAAGTGTTGTTGTACAGTCAACAAAATTTTCTCTTCACAAACCCTGGTGTAATGGAAGTACACTTAGTAGCTCACGCCAATATCAAACAGAACAAGGATAGATTTACATTACTCACATAAATCTCCCCATCAAGCGTTGTTCACTTTGAACTATTTCAATGTTAGTAGCCAAGAGACAACTAGTGGATCTGATGGAATAAGAATCGTTTGTCATTTTTTAATGAAGAGACTATGAATGATGCCCCGTCAGAACAAGGTGATGAAACGTTTTCTTTTGACGAAAACGACTCTACAATTTAATGAAGACAACTATAGTGATCGACACGACCAACACTTGAAAATTTTTAATGAAACAAAATGACTGTTGTCTGCTAAGCTGAATGATTGCGCATATGTTAAAGAATCTTTACAAAAAGACACATTGAGGAATACTATCGATAGAATAGGACCGTTTAAATAATGAAATCTCAAGATTGAATAAAACAATTCGTGTCCTAGAATATGATGCTGAATTAAGAAACAAGGAATTGTACGAAGTGAAGTCACCCAAAAATAAGAAGTCGAAGATGTTACTGTCGGAGAAGAAAAGGAATTTTTAAGACGTGGGTGTCTAAGTCTTAATAAAGTTAGAAGAGCAAAAATAATCAACAGTTTCGAGAGATTTACTAAAAAAAAGAAAAACAATTTTATGTATTATAAGTTTAATATAAATATAACTTTTTACTGAAGGTATTAATTTTATTTGTGTTAACGTCCCAATAAAGACAGAACATGATTGGTATAATATTCATTATACTAAGCTTTGAAATCAATTGACCTACCCTCTGATAAATGTTTTATCTAACAACCAATTTAATTTTTTAAATGAAGCACTATTGTCCTCAATATTTACCCTTGTTTACTACATTTTGTCGACACGTTGTCACCCTTAAACCTTTAGAATGTTTAAAACTGCAACGTTCTATCAACACGTTGTTCGCCTTTAACCTCAGAACGTCAGTTCTAGGATGGGAATATAGCGTTCTCTTCCTCAGAGAGTTGATCAAGTTCAATTTTCGAACTTCTACTCGTCCGCATCTCACTTAACAAGTAAGTAGTAATCTTTCACTTTATAGTCAGTGTGACTAGAAAAATGGAAACCTTGCGGTGTTAACACAAGTTTTCTATTCCACTCTTAAATAATTACAAGTCCGTAAAATAATATATACTTAGTGCTGTTAGAGCAAGGAAACGAAACCTTTGCGGTGGTTTAACGTAAGTTTCCTCTGTTTAACAGGTGTTTTTATGTTAAAAATATTAATAAAAAATTCACTTTAATAGTCAGTGTGATAGAAAATGGAGACCTTGCGGTGGTTAACACAAGTTTTCAATTACACTTTAAAGAATTACAAGTCCTGTAATGAATATATACTTAGTGCTGTTGAGCTAGAACGGAAACCTTGCGGTTTTAACGTAAAGTTCTCTGTTTTAACAGTTTGTTTTATTTTTAAATATTGAAAAAAAAAAAACGTTAAAGATGTAAAATAACAATTGTTTACAATCTTACGCTTTTTTTTAAAAAGTATAAAATATTAAAAATCAACTTTACTTAGAAAAAATATTTAGTGTAACACTTCTTGTTATTAATTAATTTCTTTTTTTTTTTTATTAGAGAAAAATGGATTCCGACAAATGGTGAAGCAGTCTATTGACGTCAGAGAACCACGTGATTTTACCAGCTCATCACTAAAAGAAGATGGAGTTCATAAATAGATTTTTCAAGGGTATTAAAATAGTAACAATGCGAACTTTATAGTAAAAGAACTGTGCTCTTATTTCCCAACTGATTCAACAAATATATGAGCCTCCATTTATTTCAGCCACCGTGTAATTTTCATGAACTCGCACCACAAATAACAAAACAGGTGCTGTTGTTGGAGAGACAATTCCATGGACTGTTATTGGGGATCTGGTTTTTACAGAGTTATAATTCAATGAAAGATAATATTTTCAAATGTTAAAATAAACGGAAATGTGTATGAGAAGGGAAACGAAAAACAAAAGTTTATAACTAGTTTACTGTCAGATTTTATGAGTTAAAGTTATTAATATAGAAGATCACGGTTGTCGCCAATTTGTCTATTTTTGAGATCTCAATTTGTACAAAACCCA
>NW_025786705.1:0-16043 GCF_021130785.1 Homalodisca vitripennis
ATTATTGAGCCATAAATACTTGGCACTGAAAGTGTTTATAGATATATATTAACTATACAAATGCCCTTATAGCACAAAACAAGACAAAAAAAAACAAAAAAGACAAGTTAAGAGTACACATGTCTAATCGAAAAATGTATTGTAGTCGATTAACAATACTGTACGAAGAACACACATTGGGCAAATACGATACCGAGCAGACAGCTTGGGTTTAACCCCATAAATTTCCATAGAAACAACATTTATATAAAAGGTCAGTTTATATAGAATATTTTGACTTAAGGGAAGTGAAAGTGAAAATGTAAATTATGGGACATCTACACGTTAAAAGGACTTTTCAAACAAACTCCTCTATCAATGGTCTATATTGTAAACATTGTGGCGGGAATATAACTATAAAATACATATTTTGTAACTGTCCTACGATTCCCCCTGGAGGGTTCACATCTGGCTGGTTTATAACCTTCTCGTTGAACCCTCAGTGGGTACAGCAAAAACCGAGTTGTCACTTAAATCTAGGCAAACCTTATAGATGTCCCAGAGCGGGCCACATGTCGTCACTAACCGCAAATGTCGAGATTCTGGGGAGCAAGGGAAATTCGATAAGGTTCTAGTCTACTGCGGGAGATGACTGTTTGGGCTGGTCGTCCACTGGAAGCGCTATTCAAGCGTCTTCACCACGCTCAGCCGCGATACAAGCGTAAACAAGCGGCTTACGCGCGACAGATCCACTACAGCAGTCCCATGAGTCAGGTTAAAGCCCGCGTCCCACTGGCCCAGGCGCCAACCCTCCTGCGCAGCTACAGGCGTACTCACACCGCCTCGCGCTAACACATCCCGTCTGGAATGGCGGAATCTGTCGCTCGTACAACGACGCTAGTATCTCCCAGAGTCCAGAGAGACAGCCCCAATACGTCCACTGGTGTGTTTTGATTTTGTTTTTTATTTATAGACTTGTTTATAATTTTGTGTTTAATAGTGGTTTTATACAAAAATGGAAGACAATACCGACAAGTTTATTAACACAGTAAGATTTGTTTACAACCGTTGTGGGATATGAAGGACAAGCGGTATCATTTCAAGGGATATCCAAAGAAAAGCTTTGGGCAAAAGTTAGCTCAAGAAGTGGGGAGAAGAAGGTAAACGTTTGTCGACTCTAGTATTTAGTAATATATAAAATATACTGCTTGCTGGCATCAATTAGATTAATAAACCTTAGATTTGCCTATGGTTAGGTTAAATAAAGTTAGCTAGGGTTTGGTAAAACCTAGCCTACATTTAATTATAAAGTACAATTGATAATCAATAATGTAACAAAGACAGTATTAGTAATATTTATAGAAATGAAATAACCTAAACCTAACCGCCACAGTGCGAAGTATAAATAAAAATTTTAAAGTTTGCTTTGTAATTTTAAAAGAAATTCAATTAAGTTGCAATATAAAAAAATATTATCGATCCAAAACGTGTCCATAAATGATTTTTTTATAAAATATTTTTGACTGTAATTATAAACATGGCATTATTAAAGATGTAATAAGCCATGGAACAAATTTATGTGATTGTGTACTGGACTTAACAAACATTTACTTCAAGCAAATTCATTTGGTAACAAATTTAAATAATCAAATTTTTGTTTCATTTATTTTAAACTTTATTTTAATATGTGTGTACAAGTAACAGTATCTGTAAAAATCACACTCCTAATTCCCCCATCAAATGTGCATTACCAAAATGGCTCCCTGCAACGAACCCCCCCCGAGCGCGTGCACTCCAAACACCTCCCCGCTCCCACCCCCCCCCCCCCCCCCCCCCCTCCGACTTTCCCTCACCCCTCGCCCGACGGTCTCCACTAACTTTGTCACCACTTTATACAGTTTTCCAATTCAGAACCCCCCACCAAATAAGGCCACGAACCTTGTCCCCTTACTGTATAGGCTGCATTTAGAAGCCCCTATTTTTCACCCAAAAGAAGTAAATCTAACAGGTCTGCTAGTAGTGTTGTCATCATTACTATCTTCATTGTGCCATGTGGTAGAACTACTTGTTGTTCGCCATTCTTTGTGGTGTCGATGACAATGTTATGCAACAAGCATATGCATTGAATACTATGGTGTACAACAAAGTCCTGGCTCCACGTTCAATGCCTGCTTCAAGCCAGCAGTCTCCATTTTGTTGCTAATTATAGCCGATATGTGCTATTCAATAACCTGGCGAGCTTTTAAGAGAGCCCCGCCTGTTTGAAGCAGACCTTTTAGCCGGATCCATAATTGTCTCCTGGAAACGGGTGCGCATGAGATAAGTTTCTTGAGTGGGTCTACGCTTGACATCGCCAAGAAATCAACATGGGGAACCTTTATGTTCGTTTCCTGGCAATGGAGCGAATTGAATTGTGAGCCTAACGCTCCTCTTTTCAAGATTTTCTGAAAGATACGAATGAGAAAAAATTCCTCCCGTCACTTTCCCTTTGCCATAAACCGCCAACATCGACAATGCAAATAAACTTATAGTCAGGCCCGGCAACGCACCTTGCAATACAATCGAGAAATATTGTTTTATAATTTCTAAACATGCTGGCCAGAATGTCGTGGGTTTCGTATACGTACATGTTTTACCGTCAACAACAGCCTACACAGATTTGGGAATCTCCATCTTTCTCCCAAAATCCTTTGTTTGATTGATTTCAATCTCTTGGTCTGCGTTGAGGATGAAAAGCCATGTGGGTAGCTTGCAATTTGTCCAAGATTGCCTTGCTTGTTTCCTTAACAATCCTCCCAAACTGTTAACAATCTCAGACATCCTATAGGTGTACCCCAATGTCTTGAAAAGATGATCCTGTTGCAAAAGTACCTGTAATGAAACAAACCATTTATAGCACCAGCAAGTAAAACAACTATGTCATGGGAATCGCTCTACGTCGGATAGTGGGTAAAGATTTGCCAATGGTTGGAATAAGCTAAAATGACGTTTAATTTTATCGTGGCAATCCATGGTTTAATAGAATTTCTTTTTCAGTGGCTGAATTGAAAAAGAGGTGGAACAGGGACTTCGAGATGCATTCAGGAGAGAATACAAAAAAATTGCTGAAAATCAGGTCAAGAGGCACCTGATGAATTTGAATTCCTCGTGGCCATTTTTTTGATCAAATTGCTTTTCTTGTTCGTGACGTTTATGGAACCTAGGCAGCTCAAGGGGAACATTTCCTCCTCCGGTAAAAGATACATGAAAATCTGAAACTCTAAGTATAGATGCTAATTGAATAAGACCTAGAATTAGAGAGCGAAAAAGACGATTCATTGATTGAAAACTCCAACAGCAACTCTGCAGTTCATCTCAGCGAACCACAACTAGCGCCAACTGCACTTCAAAAAATGGGACCACCCCTAACAACTCCGACTAAGGGAAAACTCAAAAGATTGTATTTCGACAGAAATAACAGTGACCGAGGATCTCCAGGAAAGAGCAGCTCAAATAAAAAGAAGAGGTCAGTAGATGTCAGTGGAATTGGCCGCATCTTCCTAGAGAAATTGGAGAAAGCTAAGCTCAAATTGTCTTGAAACATCTGCTTCATTAAAGAACAAATGACAGTCGAAACATCAGTTTTCTTATAAGCCTGCTACACTTAATTTGAAAAATTATTCCAGCAAAGGCCCGGCAACTCCCAAGGTTAAGGAAATAAAACTTTCTCAGGCAGGTTTTTGAATCGACGAACAAGAACGCAAACAGTTTTTGGTCGCAAATCAATTACAAGGATCCCTTGCCTTCAAACTGTGAATCAATCACCTTGGACATCTCATCTTGGGAAGTAATATGTTGAGTACACAGGATACAGTTTTCCGATGCTACATCCGAAATCGTCCGTGGGGATGTTCCACCAAGTAAACTCTCCATTGCAAAATGTTGTAACAATATTTTAAGTAAATTTCTCAATAGTTCAAATGTTGTGCCAACCAATGGTAGCATCAAGTTTGTTCACAATTCACAAAGTTATTTTTTTTACATTATTGGATTTGTTTTATATACATAACCACAAAAAGGAAGTTAATTAACTTATTTAATAGCAATATTAAACGCTGTAACGAAGTCTTTTATATTAGTAAATTAAAATGATTATAATGTGTTTATAAATAGTTGTAAATGTTCCACTCATCCTTACAAAGGTCAACCACTTATGACGTTCCACTAGGTGAAATCGTTTCTCCCTAAAATTTGATTTCCTTTGAAACCACTATGCTCCTTTTACTATGTCAAAATGTAAATTTAAAAGTGTCTCTTTCTCATCCTATAATAGGTCAGAAAATTTTGCGGGTTCTCTTTCCAAATCGTTAATCGTTAAATTGATTATACGCCGCCCATTGTCTTCCTCTTCTGATTAATATTGGACCATACATCCAACAATACCTTTTCTTACTAGCTGCCATCACCTGACGCCTCAAGATGGGTGAGAGTACTGTGCGAACAAGTTATAAAACTCATCTAGCATCCATTAGACTGTAATTAAGGTTACAACAAACTCAGATAACTAACATAACATAACAAAACACACGTCTGTTCTGTAAACGCCAACTCACGTACACTGACAGCGCCATATTCGCTTCCAGTGGACAGAGGCCTACGACTCGTCGCTGCTCAGCTTGTAGTTTGCTCCTTGCCTCTCGTGTACGCGCGAGCGTGAAGACGCTTGAATACGCTTCCAGTGGACGACCCAGCCTATGAGTTAGTGGGGTTTTTTTTCTCTAAGAACTAAAGGTTCTTGCCCGCCTAGACTTATGTGTGTGCCAGCCCCTGCCTGCTTTGACTGGAGAGGCTGGTTCAGAGCTGGCTTCTTCTTCTTCCTAGGGGACATGACATGAAATTAGTGCCCTAAACTCCTCATGCATCTTGACAGGAGACGCTCCTAATCACAACTTTACCCATACAAAATATCCTGTCACTTCGGAAGCCACGCAAAGGTCCTTATAGGACTAGGTGCAATTTTCTAAGCTTACTTACTATCTTGTTAGAAATGTTATTAAATGCATTTTTACTAGTATTATGTTCGAATATAGATTTCTAATGGCCATACTTAAGACAGAATTGACCTAAAACACTTCCGGATTATTTATGTATTTATTTACAATCAGCATACGCCTACTTAACTCCATGAACAGTTAATAACGAGAAGTCGCTCTGACAGTGACACGTGTAAGAACACAATGGAAGGTGTAATTGCTGGGCAAGCCATTCAAAATGTGCTCTTTTGTTTCCGGACCTGCAGTCCAGTTGTTCATTTGGCCTTGTGTCGCGCACTTCTGAGGGAGTTTTCACCAATTAAGGTTGGCTTTACGTTTCTTTACTGCGAACTTTTGTTTTATGTCGAGCAAAATAAAACCAGTCCGCTTGGTACATTTTATAAATACTGAAATATAAAAGAAATGTAAGCTGGTATCGTTTTTATATGTTGTGTAATATGTTTGAAAGAATCTTACATAAACCGTGTCTCAGTGATTAGAAACATTATCAATGGACAGATGTGTTACATTTTGTAATTTTCTCCTAAATACATTTATGTACGATTTGTGGTCCCGAAAGATATCAAATTTGCCTTAATATTTTATTTCGGTTTTATGAATAACCTTTTCAAAGCCTAGGAACTGATCTAATATAGGTCTTTTTGTATTTTTCTGACGAAAATAATAAATAATTAAAGGAGCCTTGAAGACTCTTGGAGCAATAGGAAAATTTTTCAAAATAGTAGTAAATGTTATTAAAACAAACTTTCCCAATATAGTTTAATTTTTGGACGAGGCCTTTCGAAACCAAAGGTTTCATCATCAAACGACTTGACAAATTGTTTTAGTAACATTTACTACTATTTTAAAGGAACTTCGATTAGCGCAAATATGCTACAAATTTTCTAAATCCGGAAAACGTTTAATTAAAAAAAATCTAAACTAGTTTAGATTTTTATCTAAAAATAACCATTTGTGTCAAAAGCACTTTTTATAGATTTTTTTTATTAAGTAAAAGCTGAAACTGTTATTTTAAAATCATCTCATTTTAGGTGTTATTGAAAATTTTTAATGGCAATTCATTTTCACTGATCAATTGTGTACACCGTGATTTGTTTACTCAATACTTACAGTATTTATAAGCCGCTAATGACTGGCAAGGTTTTATAATGTCGAAAGGGTTCTGTGCCACCTTTTAGACCTTGTGGAAAGAGATAATTTGCTTTAAAGGAGGGTTTATTACTCTTTGAATTGATTTTCACTCTGTGTTATATCCTGGTATTTTAAAGCATATCATCTCAATGTATAATTTCTTATATTGTCCAAAATTCAAATGATATTGAGGAGAAGAAAAATTTAAACGATGCCTCAAGATATAGATGTATTATTGCTTGAAATGCACACAATGAAATTAATGTCTAGTTTTTGGAGGAGTTGAACTGAGAGGGACGTGAAATGGAGCTAAACTCGACATACACTAACTTATTTATCGCATGTTTCTATCTCAATGTTTGCGACACTGAAGTAATTAACTGCACTAACGTGAAAGGACTGATTGACATCGTGGCATACGACACAACGTTTGCACAACACGTGTTGCAAATTGGCCGCCCAGAGTTGCATTACTCGCATGGTTCTGCACCATCTGTGCAGCCACTCTGGGAACATTGAGTTGATGTGAGAACGCTGTGTCGTTATCGTTAATGTCATTATAAACATGTGGTATGGGTTGAATTAAACCAATATAAAGTACAAATTCAGAGTTGTGAGGTGATATATTATGTCCTAAAATAAATAACTGCTTGTACTTAAGTATTCCTCATTTACTCCATCGAGATTCCAAAATTAAAAATCCAGAATCCTAATATCAATATATCCAAATGTGTGTGTATATGTATTTATGCTTTTGTGTCGCTGCTTTATGAGCACAGTAACTACCGTAATAATATCTCAATTGCTACTTATACTTGATTAGTATATATCCCACCATAATTCAATTAGCCTACACCTTTTTAGACAGGCATGCTTATCTCCTGTGACCAGCTCAGACCATAAAATGTCCAAGTGTTTTACGCGCGTCTTCACACATCAATTCACTCCCTGTCTTTTATCGTATCGGAACAACCTTTATTACATAAAAGAGCTTGGAAAAATATAATGATGTGCTAGCTTAAAGGACCAATAAGTAAGGTCTAGTAACAAAATACGGTACAAGCTTGGGAATGACATTTTGTCTCAAACAACTGTTCATTACTACTTACTACTTTTAGTGTAACATCCCCTGTTGTTCAACATTGAAGTTTAAACAACTAGACGTGTATTTTATTGTTGTACAACCCCTTCAGGACTTGCGTGTTGGCAGTTTGGTCGATACGGCACCACGATACGGATGTAAATGTGCTGCGTGTGAAACGCCCGCCCGTGACTGACGTGATTTGCCGCGCGTGCACGCACGCACACACACAAGTAACTCCATACTCGCCGTACAATTCACAAGAACAATGAAACGTCTTATAGAAATGACATCATAGCAACAGCTTTTTTAAAGTCTATATCAAGTAGTATTAACTCACTTTTTGGTGCAATCGATTGTGGGGTTGAAAAAGTTTTTTTTTATTAAATTCATGACCTTTTAAAATAAATTACCTAATTACAGAATTAGTAGAATGTTTGTATCTACGTGAGGTTATTATAGGCATTTTAAGTAGGATATCAATCTATTTTGTAATCAGGTTCAAATTAAAACTGCTGAAGATTAATGTGACATTTGGAAATTAGGCGTAATTTTAGGAAATGACGTGTTTTTATGTATAAACAATTTATTTGGTTAATAAAACAATACCTAATAATCAACCATTGTCTTAATTTATGTTTAATTTTAAAAATTATATTTTTTATTGTCAGAAATGAATGTCATGTCACTCTATGAATATAATATATAAATATAATTGGTCAGTTTAATATTAAAAGGGTTGATAATTTCGTAATAATTTTCGAAGTTGGCACGCCTAGCCGGTCTCATCAGCTGATGCAGCTGCGGTTAGTGAGAGTGAGTGACCTGCCACCGCACACAACCAGTCCAAGGTCATCGGGCAGCCGATCCGGATCTCAGAAGGGCATCCTTTAGTTGACACTTGTTAATTGCGTAATCTGACACCTTTACAATACACTTTAAGGTTGGGACACACATAACCGCACCGTGCCCGACACGTGAGTCGGCCGATTGTCGGTGCGGGCTCGGCTCGGTTACCGTGAGGCCACACATGTCCGTATGCAGTCCGAGCGCAACAATCTCACTGTTTGTACTAGAACATGTTTCTTTTGAATTCGAAGTGACAGATACTTAAAAAATATTCGGAAGATTAAGTATTGCTTGAATAATTGTTAATTTCATTGTTGTTATTTTTATTAATCGCTGTGGTGAATGAAATATTGCAATGCTACAGTAAAGCTTTGTACAATCAGCTAGTATATAAAATTTGTAAATATCATTATCTTGGTTATATTTTTTATCCCTATAATTCTTGTTCATTGTGTTTCATTGCAATGAATTTCGGGTCAAATACACTATAAACGGTATATTTAGTGTTTTTGTATTAAACCCAAGAGCTATAGTGTGATGCCAGAGAGTTTGACATGTTGCAAGCCCTTTTATAATAATTTGTAAAACATAGTAAATATTTGTAAAATGTATACTGGAGAACTTACAAAAAACAGATTTTTACAAAATGTTTTTCTTTTATAGCTCCAAGGACAAATAATTTATTGCCAGAATTAGTCAAAAATAGTAGAAACATAAATATATTTTCTAAAAAAAATTAGAGTATGGTTGATCGGTCAAAATGATATTGAGTATTTGTTTAAGATAATACATTAGTGTATGGTTAGTCTTGTCTGCTAAGTTTTAATAATATTTAAATAGACACTTTAGAGCATTATAAAATAATTATTTATAATATAATATTTAATGTTACATGCGTAAAGCCTAATATTTGAATTGTAAATCATGCATAAATCCTTTTTGTTTAATACAGCACACTAGTTATACTAAATTTAAACTTTGAAACGTAAGAGTACATTATTTACTACATAAGCTACAATAACTCATTTTTATCATTTCATTGTTGCTCGATTCCGCTTATTTTTATTTTTTACCCTTTTTGTATATAGTATCCCCAACACAGGCACAGCCTCTTATGGGGTACCTAAATTTCCCTTATTTTGTAAATCTATTGGCCTAATTATTAGTTTAAAAAAAGAAAAAAAATCTAAAAGGATGTAACCTACTTTTTATATTTTATTACTCTAAGTACATAAAATTGAAATAAAGTAAGTAGAAAACATTTTTTTTATTTGTTATTTTACTGCTATTGTAAATACGTTATGTCATAGTATTATTTATTATTAAGCACTGGCAGTAATATTTATTTGTAATATTCAGTTTGTTTATTATGGGGAAATAAATGATTTATTATTATTATTAATTTATTTTTAACAGGGGGTTTTTCTTGCTTGAAAATCTTATTGTAAATAAAATTATTTTTATTTTTACTTTATTGAAGTGAAAAGAATAAAAAAATAAAAATGTCATAGAAACATTCTAAAATATGACCCTTACAAAATACCGGAATAAATGTATCAAGTAACTTCAATACATCAAAGAAAAATAGATTTTCGCGCAAAAAAATTACATGCTTGTTATTTTTTTTTATGAAAAATGTTTATAGATTTTTCATAATTCGAATTTAGTTGTTTAAAATCACTTAAGGTACAACATGGTTTTCAAATTTGTTGTAATAAGAAAATATGCACAATAAGAAAAATATGACTAGTTTACTCTAAGTAAGAAAATGTAATACTTTTAATAAAAATAGTTTTACAATAAATAGACTACTTAAATAGTTTTAAAAAGAAAACGCAACAATAAACAACATATGATGCCGCTCGTAGACCGCACCGTGCCCGTCAAAATTCAAACTAAACATATCGGTGACGGTGCGGGCACGGTGCGGCCACGACGGTCTGGTGTCGGTGCGGACATGTGTGGACTTGCAGGTTGAAAACTGCGCTGCAATTCTTTCACCGTATGACGGCCAGCATACGGCCGGACTGACGTGTCGGGCGCGGTGCGGTTATGTGTGTCCCAACCTTAGGCGTTCTTAGAGTAGGTTCGCCGATCGTTATCCAACAGCGGTTCGAAGTTGGCATGCCTGGCCGGTCTCAGCTGAGCATACAGCCGGTCTCATCAGCTGATGAAGCTGTGGTCATTGAAAGAGTGAGTGGACCTGCCACCGCACACAATCAGTTCAAGGTCATCGGGCGGCCGATCCGGCTCTCAGAAGGTCATCCTCCAGTTGACACTTGTTAATTGCGTAATCTGACATCTTTACAGCCATCTCTAACCGTTCTTCGAGTAGTTTCGCCGATCTAGCCGGATATTAATCTAGCCGGACTAGTACAAGTGGATATAAAATCATGGCTAATTATCGCTTTGTGTAGATAAATGGTACTGGTATAATAATGTTGTAATTTTAAGGAGTTTTTAATTTTTTGTTTTCCCACAAGGTAATACTTTTGTTACAATTCTACCCCGCCGAATTAATTGTTCTGTATTTGCTGATGAACAAGAATAAATTAATTTATAATTATATAGTATGTCATATTAAATCTGTGGCGATGCTTAAGTAGTATTTTAATACGTTAGTTAGCACGTGTTTATTTTAATTTTAACATGATTTCCAACAATTCGACATTGTTCACTGTTCAAAATTGGTTTCATACATTTTAAGTGATTGATACTCATATTTTAAAAATTTCAAGTTAACATGTTCATCTCATAAATGTCAAATTTAAACGTAGAGTATGTTGTAATCATTTTAAAGTCTTTGATACGTTAAATATTTTGCAAAAAACATTTTTTTCCCTCTTCCTCCTTAAAGTGATGAATAAAGTGTATGAAACCCTCTGTTTAGTGGGTTTGGAATCAGTTTTTAACTGACTGAAAAATTAAGGGTTTTTTAGTTTATGACTGTTAAATCGGTAACGTAAATAATTTCAAACAGTTTACAACACAACTGTATTATTACAGTTTACCACACAGTATATTTTAGTAATTTAAGTTTTTAGACCTACGCGACCGGTGTCAGGGTTATATTTAATTTGTTTCTGGTTCACTCAGTATCGGACCATTAGCATAATTTAACTCTTGAGATATTTCAGCAGATTATACAAAATGTACAGCAATGTCTAATTGGCATCATTAATTAACTGAAATCCGATCAGGACTAAATAACGTCGCTAGAACTAATAAGATTTGTTATTGCATTATTAATATTATATTAAGCGTTTTATTAACGCTGTTAAGAATAATTTTTAGAGTGCCTTGCTGAATATGACATAAGCTATAAAAATGTATAAAACTCTGTATTTAACGTATATTTCTGGCATTTTATAAATGTTAAATTAAAATTTATGTGACATGAAAATAAATATTTTATTTTTCTCGTGTGACACTGATGTACTAAATATTTATTCGCAATATATTACTTTCCAAAGATTTTTGTTTGCCGATTATAGTCTACTCTGTAGCATCGCAGTGTGTATTCCAACTGTTATAGACTTACCTATTCATATAATCAATCAGAGTAGCTTTTTAACCTAATAGGAATCAGGGCCGTCCGAAGGGGGGGCGAAGGGGCGGTCGCCCCGGGCGCTGCGGTCAAGGGGGCGCCGCGATGCGGCTAGGAGGTGCCTTACTCATAGTCAATATTAAATTTTAAATAAAATTTCAAACGATTTCTACTATATACATACAAACCCCCAATCCGGTGCCTTAATATTTGTTAAAAAGAACTTGGTTTGAACCATATACTTAAAAATACTGTTTATTTGTAGTAAGTTAAGTTTGACAACACCGCGCGGCAATAACAACTTAGACCATTTAGCAACACCGCACTCGCAACTCCAACTGTCACTGTCATTGCATCTACACCGTATAGGTTAGGTTGCTAACTACTCTCGTGTGTTTAGTGTTTTTTAGAGACTTATAGCTGTGAAATTAAGCGAATGTGTACGTGAGAGGTGAGCTTCGTATTGTATTAGTACCTAAATATACAAAAGCTACAGACATGTGGTAGTTAAATATGTGTTGGTTGTCATATGTATTGGTAATAATTATGTAAATGTTGTTTCAACCAAGGTACTATGTGCACTCTAGCTTGCATATCGTAGCGTAGGCATAAAAACTACGCAACATGTAGACCAACCGATTTAACATTATTTTTTAATTTCATTTTAAATAAACAAGCATAATTTTTTAAAGAAGTTTCATTTTATTTCAGATTATTTTATTAAAATGTCTAAAAAACTATCAGCTGCTCAGAGACGAAAATTAACAAAAGACAGTGAATTAGCTCACAGTGCTCTTTTAAGTAAAGTACCCAAGTTGACAAAATTCTTCACAATAGCTGAGGGCACTACCCAGCAACCTACTTCATCTTTACTCGCTACTTCAAATACCCAGGACTTCGACCATGAATGTGAACAAGACCTAATTTATAACTAAGGTAGAGGAGACTGCTGAAATACTGAAGGAGGAAACCAGTGACAAGCTTAAGAAGGGAACTTTGAAATGTTAAACTACCAAAAAAAAAATTTTTCAAATGACCCGTCAACTTGGCTTGAAAATTTAACTGTCAGAGAGAGAGAGGTGAAATCATAACAAGGGGTGCTCCGTCATTTAAAAAAAGTAATGATGACTATCCACTAAATAGTGAAAAGCGTCATTTTTCAAATGATTTTCAATATCGCCACGCAGAAAATGGCGAGAAAGTGAAAAGGCGGTGGTTAGTTTATTCTTGCTCTTCTGATGCAGTGTTCTGCTTTCCATATCGTTTATTTGACAATAATCCACACTCAAGTTTTGGAAAAAAGCAAAGATTCAATAATTGGAAAAAATTTCATGAGCGAGCTTCATCTCACGAAACGTCATCTGAGCATTTTAAGTTTACCCAGCAATGGATTGAAGCTGAAAGTAGAATCAACCAAAATGTAGCAATTGATACTGAGTTCATGGGCCAAATACAAAAAGAAGCGGAGGAGATGGCAAAACATACTAAGAAGAATTATTGCTATTATTATTTACTTAGCAGAACACAACTTGGCTTTTCATGGAAACTCAACAAAACTTTTTACAAAAAATAACGGAAACTTCCTTGGCCTTATCCAGTTACTAGGAGAGTTTGATCCGGTTAATGATGGAACATTAAGATGCATTGAAGAGAGTGAATATCGAGTTCAAATGTTAAGTGTCAATATTCAAAATGAGTTGATAAACTGTCTGGAAAAGGAGGTGAAAAACAATATAATCGAGAAAATAAAGCCGTCACGGTACTTCTCAGGTATGTTGGATTGTACGCCAGACGTAAGTCATAAGGAACAAACATCTCTCACCATTCGCTATGTTCACGAAGAAAGAGGAGATCGATGGTGAAATTGTTATTGAAGAAAGTTTTATAGGTTACACGATTACTGAGGAGTCAACAGGGGAAGCATTGACTCAATTGTTAACAGAAGAGGTAGAGTTATGTGGTTTGGACATGAGTAACTGCCGCGGGCAAGGGTACGACAATGCGCAAACATGGCAGGAGCTAAAAAAGGGGTCCAATCACGAATATCCTCAGAATATCCTTTAGCTGTATTTACACCCTGCGGATGCCACAGCCTCAACTTGGTTGTTGCAGATGGAGCCAGATCATCCGTCAAGTCTACTCTACTTTTTGGAATCCTTCAAAGGATTTACACTATTTTCGCATCATCTCCAAAACGTTGGTGCGTTGTCAGTGACCATGTTAAAGGTTTAACTTTGAAAAAGGTTTGTGAAACAAGATGGGAGGCTCGAATAAGTTCTGTATCTGCCGTTCGATACCAGTACAAAGACGTCCTTGACGCTCTTGTAGAACTGAGTGAAACTGCCAATGACCCTACAATCTCATCTGAAGCTAAGTCCTCTTAATTCACATGGAAGACTTTTCATTTCTGGTTTGCCTTATGTTTGGCACGATGTTTTGTTTGAGGTAAACTTGATAAGTAAAACCTTACAAGGTAAAAGCACTGATATTGCTTTAACATCAAATCTGCTGCACAAAACTTTACAGTTCATAGATGATTTTCGTAAAGACGGTTTAAATGACTCAGTTTCAAAAGCCAAAGGGATTTGTAGTGAAATTGACATGGAACCATTGTTTAAAGAAAAACGCCAAAGAACAAAAAATAAGCTTTTTGATTATGAAAGTAAAGTGACTACAAAGCAACCCCAGAAGAAGAATTTAAAAAAACGTTTTCTACCCACTATTGGACATTATGCAGGCTTCCCTAAAAGAAAGGTTGATTCAGTTTTCAAACCACAACTTGAAATGGGGGTTCTTATACGACTTTAAACAACTCCCTCACGCAGAAGATTTGAAGGAATGTTGTGAAAATTTACAGAAACACCTATCGTTTGGGCAAACCTCTGACATAAGCGGAAAATAACTTTATCAGGAACTCCTTCATGTCAAAACTATTGTGAATGAAGTAAGCCTAGCTAAGGCAACCCCATTACAAGTTTTAAAAGTGATTAAGAAGACAGAACAGAAAGGACCTATACACAAACTTATGGATTGCACTTCGAATCCTTCTAACTATTCCCATATCTGTTGCCAGTTGTGAAAGAAGCTTTAGTAAGCTTAAATTAATAAAAACCTACTTGCGTTCTTCAATGTCTCAGGAGAGACTGTCATCCTTGCCATGCTGTCTATTGAAAATGAAGAATGTAAAAGGCTGAAGTTAGAAGACGTTATCAAGAAGTTTGCTAGTGCAAAGGCCAGGAAAAATTTCTTTTTAAAAATAAAACTATCTCTGTCAAAGGTAAAAAATTTAGTTATGACATTAAAATTGAAAAAAGTTATGCATTGCGTTTATATCTGTTACTACTATATATAGCCCTAAAGTTCCACAAAAGTATTGTATGCCAAAGAGCCAAAGTAATAATTTCTTTTATTCAATGTATATAGGTCTATTAAATATTCTATTATCTATTCTAAAACATGTTTAAATGTACATCATATAATATATTTGGTATTTTGTTACACACAGAAAACTGAGTATTATTTACATATAACAATTTCCAAAATTCCTAATCACTTGGTATGGGTGGTACTGACGAAATGTAATTTTTGTGGGGGGGCCCCCCAAAGCATGATTTGCCCCGGGCGCAAATTTAAAAACTGGGGACGGCCCTGATAGGAATACTCAATTTTTTGTACTTAAAATGCTCGGTTTATTGTTACAGTACGTTTAACCCGTATTTATTTAAATTGTACCAATCTACGATCCTTTACTTAGTAAAAGTGATTTTTTTATAGTAATCCAAACTCTATTATAAGTCTATAAAAATAAGAATAATTTCGTAGGCAAGAAAAGTTTTACCTGCCGTTAGTCTGTCGACACGTTAGTATCACGGAGTACAGTACGTCAGGAGTTTCGTATTAGATTTTCCTGTGCTGAAAAATAATGTGAATTGATACATTTTTCCTCAGCAATTTCTGAAGGTAAGTGAACTGAGAACTTGATGTCTTAAGTGAAGTCGGAAGCGTGGTCGAAATGACCGGTTATATCAGCATTTCTCCGTTTCCGGGGTGGGTTGGGGGAAGCGAATTGCTAGAGTTTGGATTTCCCTGACTCGACACGGCGAAGAGCAGCTTTTCATGGGTAACCGCGAAAAGTGTTGGACTTGAGGATTTAACGGTTTTTTGACGGGTTTGAACTGAAATAGTCGTCCCAACGATTTCTCTGACGCTGTCTGTGAGTTAGCCTGAAACGTGGAATCGGAAGGTTTGTTAACAAGATTGTCAATGTACCAAGATTGTTCCCCAAAAAGTTACGTATTGAAGACTCTTGGAGCAATTGGAAAAACTTATAAATATTACTAAATGTAAGAATACATGACATACCAATGTATCTATTTTTTTGGGCGAGGCCCGATCTTATAGTAATATTTAAAGATTAAAACGA
>NW_025786706.1:0-15406 GCF_021130785.1 Homalodisca vitripennis
TAAAATACAAAAAAATAAATCATAAAACGTAAGGAATCTGTGTAGTGGTAACATGCTCACCCGGTTTGAGTCTTTTTGTACTTTTTGAGACTGCATATTATGTTTTAAAATGTATTCACATGGCCTTTAACATAATTTGCTACATTGCTTGAGATAGTTCTTGAAACATTTATTATTGCTCCTCTATCCCTTATTTTCTGTGATAAGACAGTTATACTTTAAATGTTGATACATGATATAAGATCTTAAGGACCTTATGAAAAGGTATTATTAATATTTTGTTACAGCTACAATTTTTATGTAGACAACCAAATTGAATGTTCAGTAAAAAAGTCTTCTTAGCTTACGTGTTTTATACTTAGATACATATTTGGATTAGTTGATAAAAATAAAATTATGCTGTTATTATTTTCTTTAAGTTCCTTTAAAAGTAAGAGCATCACTCCAAATATATTTTTTGCGATTTATTGTACAGAAGTAAAATATAACTGTATTTTTATATAATTAATTCATAATTAATTATAATTGTATTATTATTTTAGCCAATTTGATATAAACAATAATTTAGAATCTTGGAGCATTGGAAAAACGGTTTATTGTAGTATCACTAATATAAAGGAATACAAATTTTCCAATATCACTTTTTATTTTGTGCAAGGCCTTTATGAATCAAAGATTCCATCATCAGGCTTAAAAATGTAAACATTTGATAATTTGTGAAGTGCCTGATGATGGAATCTTTGATTCCAGAAAGGCCTTGCTCAAAATAAAAAAAGTGATATTGGAAAACGTCGTATTCCTTTATATTAGAGATACTACAATAAACAATAATGTTCAACACTGATTACTACGATAAAAATATGCTTCCAAATAGAACTATATTTTGATATTAAAACTTATATAAACACAAAAACACAGATATCACGGTTATGTAAAGACTAATCAACTCTATTTTGTAAAATATATACATACGTTCGGCTGAAAAATATTCTTCGGCAAAAGCGTTTACGTCCGAATATCTTACTATACTTAAAACCTAAGTTATTTCCGGCAGAATACTAGCATGTGCCTCGTTGTCCCAATTAAGAGCGTATATACATACATTGGTTTTAAAAGGTGAATTCGCCCAAAAAGAGACTACTCTGGATTTTAAACCACTTACGATCTAAGGAATTTAAGGTTACAATACTCTTTTGAGAACATAATAGGTAGCATTTTACCATTCAAGGACTGCGTAGTGTTGACCTATCAAATTATAGGTTTTTTACCGTATTCAAACCTATTTGAACCCTTTATTGGTGTTTAATCTTTAAGAAATAGTTCCTTATTCAAGTCAAGGCACATATGTGTAAACAATTGGGAACTTTGATTATTAGGGTTGAGAAAGTATGTTTGAGAGGACTTTGCCCTTTTTATATAATTATTAAGATAATTTTCGTACGGCAGTTTTGGATATCTAAAATTGCTATTTTATATACTTATTTTATATCAATCAACAGCTATTACATTATAGATCGTGGATGGCAAATAAATCTTATTACACACTCTGCTACACGGGATTCTAGAGTTCCAGTTTAAATCTTACTAGATTATTTATTTTTAGCTTAAAACACATAATTACAAAAACTCGTGTTGCTGATGTTCTTATACTATGGAATTCTTATTCCATTTATAACAATAATTTAGAATACATATCTATGTTTTGTTAAACTTCTTATAAACAACATAATTAAAATTTTATGACAATTTATGTCTCTTAAACATAACATTTAGCGTTACATATTCTGTTTAAGACTATTAAGGAGGTTAAGTCTGAGTAACCACAAATATTCGGTGTTATCTGGAATTTGAATGATCTCTTCAATCAGAATATTAAAATACTCATTAAAAACACTTCACAAACAATATTAAAATTACCTGCATATGAAAAATAAGTTTAAGCATTTGTGTTGTAACAATCGAAAATGTTCCAGGAACATGAAAGACTTACTCCGTTTTCTTTGCGGTTCTTCCAACATCTAACAGTGACAATGGAAGGGACAGTTATGATAATGCTGAATTGGGATGAGTAGGCTTTGAGAGAAACTTGTTTAGATTAAGAGCTTGCCACAGGGCATTGTGGCGTCTCTTAGCAACCGCTAGCCTTCGGCTTCCTTCTCGCCCCAATACATCATTAGTGTATTGGTTCACCTTTAATGTAGAATGCTTTCGATTGCACACGATATATTTATATAATTTTGTCCTGTGATTCATAATACCGTGGTTTCAAATTAATTATGTTTTACTCAGCGACTCTTAACCACTTTTTATTATGAAAACTTAGCAATAACTTAAATATAAGGTGTTTCTATCGTTACTAAGGATTTTCCTGAGATTTGAGGCAAGTACCTATCACATTTCCTGCTTCGTACGCAACTTACTACTGATAAGTAGAGAGACACTAGGTTGTTTTAATGTAGGTAAATTACTCGTATCACAGTGAAGGTGCTAACAAATTAAACATTAAAATCATCCTCAAAATAGACCACTCTAGAGACTTAAAATCTGTATAAAGTCTATTATTTACAGGCAACATTGAGTTCGATAATAACTTCATTGGATTTTTTTCAACGTTAGCATACTATATTAGCTATAAGGATAACCATTATGCAACGAGAAAATCTAAGAATAAATGACTTTGCAAAGACACTGTGTACAATCATATGGCGTTCTAAGACTTAACACATCACATACTCCGTTGACATTGATATAACAGCCTTAATTGGTTACAACATGTTCTTTACTCTTACTTTAAATTATATACTACGTTTGTAACATATAATAATAAAAAAATGATTACGATAAACCATTATGTAACTTTAATCATGTAAGACAATAAGCAATGATAGTGTCAACAAGGTCAAACATAACACGTTTAATTTGGTATAGTTTTGACAGAACATTTCTCGAAGGGATACAAAAATTGGATATCTGTCTGTACGTGCGATATATCTATAAGAAATTCTCTGTAGGCTTGAAATTTGCATGAAGATTCAATTATTTATAAGCTATACCGATTTGGATGATGGGACATATAACTCCGTGTATTTGGATGAACATTACCATGCATTGGCCTTAATGGTAACCATAATGCAACGAGAATAATGAAGAAAAAATAAATTTTTAAACAAACTGAATACAATAATATGACATCATAACATTAAATTATACATAGTCACATTAAGTCTAACAATCCTCATATCTTCAAGAAAGATTTAATCTGAAGACTTTATATTTTGCACAAAAATGTTTAGAGATTTTGGTGATCGTCATTGAAACCTATTATTCAGAATATCAACACACATTTTTCTACATGTGGGATTTAAAAAATTTTTCCTATTTGATTCTCTGTCTGCACGTCTGTCTGTACACCGGTAATTCCAAAAATTTAAACAACTAAAGACTTGAAATTTGGCATGCAATGCCCCATGGCTACATGATAACACGATGATCGTCCTATATTTTTAGTTAACTTTAATAAATATTCTTGAGAAGGTGAGGAACATAGACTCCGTGTAATAAAGTAATAAATGAGTAATCCAATAAACGCTGACTCGTTTGCTTGTTATTATAATTTTCTAAAAAGTGCTTCTGTTAATATGCTCATGCAGGGGAAACCATAAGCAGAAAAATTCATGATATTACATAGTTTACAATTCAACGGTTTAAAAAATGTTTGTGCATCCTTTCAAATCACGGGGGACCTTTACTTATTAGTACTAAGTACTAAATGCAGTAAATTACGAAAAAGCGTACGTGAATTCTTCCCGCAGAAGCTCGAAATTATATTTGTTTTTAGTCTTATTTCCTTGACAAGGGCTGAGTCATTAGAATTTTAAAATTGAGGTTATGTACTAAAAAGAAAATATTAATTCCTTTAGAGCTTTAAAATGGATATGGGAAACTTTCCGAAACACAAATGTTACCGTAAAGTTGTGTGTTCTTAAATTAAATTAAGTTCTTTTATTTAAAGATTCATGGATAATGGGATATGTTGGTATGGTCTTCATGAGAACTCTAATATTAACAAAATATTGTTTTATAATAATTAACAATAGATAATGATAAAAATTGAAAATGGTATGGTAAAAGGTTTTCAGAAGAGTGTCATCTTCAATGTGACAAAAATACAATATGATTCAAGTATTGAAATCTATTCTATTTATAAGATAAAAAAGTGCTTAAGACACAATATTAAACTAACTAAAAATTAATAATGTTTATTTAATATTTTATAATATACATTGATAGTTGGTAAGACATAGAAAAAGTTTCATCCTCATTTTCGATGTTAACTAATATATATATAATTTTAGATAACTAACATTAAATATGAAATAAATTAACTGTCTAGACATGTACAATTGATGTTTAAAGTTGTCAAGGTTAATATGCAATAATATTTTAGGTAACATAATTATTTTTAAATTTTACTAAAGTAAAATCAACGTTTTAAGTTATATCTGTTTGCCTTTTTAAAGGGTAAAAAGACGGGTGTGTGTGGGACGCTCCAAATATTTCCAAGGATAAAAAGTCTCCATAAAAATAACTTATGGTAAGAAACTCTCTTTACAGATTGTACCATAATATATCGTACTCTTACTCAATGTTATATTTGCGTGCGCTCCAAAACGACAGTTATAAAATACAAATATGATTTCTTTTCTTGTTAAATTTATATTACAGCAGAGTTTTATACTTTTTCAATTCACGTATAAAAGGACATTTTGAAGAACATAGAATCCCTGGTTGCTGAAAAAATTTAACGTTATGTTAGTACGTAATTTCAAAGCAACTAATACAACAAATCATTTAGGAGAATACAAATAAATCTTTTCGTATATTTTATTTGAAATATTCATGTTACCCTTTTCTAAAATATAACAGTTAACTAAATATTAAATGCCATATAGAAATATTTTCTTTTATATACATACTAAGTGACATAGATTTCGATTATTGTCGACTTGCTATTTAAATTGTAATGGTGAGCTTGCATGCGCATAAGATTTAGTCCGTAATAAATATGAAATAATGTCTGATTTTTAATGCAATAAGCAGCACATAACACTGTAAAATTACATCTACATCAGCGATAATAAATAACCATTGTTTTCACATATTATTGTTTAATGAATTTTTCGATTGTAGATTTTAAGAACTTAAGTATGATAATTTCACAAAACACCAAAGCTGGGCATAATAATCTTCTACCAAAAAACGGATTATCATTGAGTAAAAACATAAAAATATCTCCATTACCAGCTCACAGTAAAACGATTCATCACACAACACAAGTACCATACAGTAGTATTGCACATCAGGGTGGTTCCATAAACTCACCCGCATGACAAGCTGGCCACAACCCACATTAATGATTTTATAAAATACTTGTTCTTGGACTGAATAAGCGTTTAGAATATCTGCCTTTTTATTTCAAACGAAATAATTTTATTACACTATGAAATATAAATATGAGAATAAAATTTATCTTTTTGCACAACTTTAATAAATTCTTGAATCGAAGGAATTTACTACACCTACTGTCTTTTTATCCCACGAAATGTCACTAAATCACTCTCTTAAACCTCCTAAAAGTATGTTGCATGTTCTAACTATTTCTAATGCTGACAGGTTTGAATGTTGCCTATCACCATAATGTTAATTTTCAAACAAAATAACTTTATTACAAGATGAATGATAAATAGTGGGAATAAAATGAATATTTTGTAAAACTTTAATAAATTCCTTGATTTAATGCAAATTACTACACCTATCGTGTATTTTATCCCACGAAATGTCACTAAATAACTCTCTTAAACCTCCCTAAAAGTATTTGTTTGTTCGAACTATTCCTAATGCTAAAACGTATTGAATGTTAAATATTACCAATAATGTTATAGGCTGAACTTTTAAACAAAACCTCTTGACACGCAACATTACATGGTAAAATTAGAAGTTCTCAAAATTTTACGTTCTTATGTCAAGATCTACTTCTAAAATTCTTAACTTTTAAATAATAAGAAAAATGGTGTTATCTACAACTTTAAGTATGTTATAATATACGATTAGTATCCTACTACTACCTATTGTATTCACTTATTCTGGTGAGACATTTGGTAGACATATTACCATTTAGAAATTGTAATTGTACAACATGCCCTTACACTAAGGGATAGGTGAGGCTGAATTATTTTATATATATATATATATATATATATATATATATATATTATATATATATATATAGGGTTTTTTTTTTAGTGTTTAGATTTACATAAACTAGCGAAAAAATCAAATCTATATAGACAGTAAAAACATATTGCAAAACATTTACCACAACATTGCAAGAACAATAACCTTTGCTAGTTTAGGTTGATGAACTTCAAATTGGAAATTAGATGTTTTTCATTTATTTAAGCAACTTGAATTAGTCTCTAATTGTGTGTTAAATTGTGGTGTATAAAATTAGTATAACTGGCCATCAAAATATAACGGCAATATCAAATCATAAATGTTCCTTATATGCAATAACTGGTTAGATTTTAAAAATTGATACGTGCACATGAATTACTAAACTGCATAACCTACAAACATTGCTGGGAGCCATAATAACTCAGATTTTTAAATAGATAATTTTTTTATTTATAGCCCATTTTAAATGGTAAAAGGCATATCAGAGAAATGTGTTATTTCTTTTTAAATAAGAAAATAAAATGTTGTACACAGACCGATTTAAATAGCATAAAACCATGGAATTTTAAAAAGAATCGTGGCAATACTAATAAAATTGCTGATTAAACGTAGTAGGAATCTTCAGAACGTAATAAGTTTTATCTCATTGTGAAAGTGTGAACTTTCCTCCTGTAGCTAACCTATACTTTCAAAGCCAAGCAACGTTATCAGTTAGTCCTCAAAGGTCGGAAGTGTCTTGAACCAGAGCAGACCACCACAAAAGGCTTCTTAAAAACTTTAATTACCACAAGTTTCAGAACTCACTGTAATTAAGGGCAAGTTTAATTTGTTTTATTTGAAAGGGAGGATAGCATTTTGGCATTTTGGTTTAAAATAAGAGATGAAGAGAAGAAGTACCTGCATGTATAAATATGTTTAATTATATAAATTAACCATTATTTGACTCTCGTAATAGTAAAAGATGTGTATGTGAAATATATGGAACATGTTTATATTTAGGAATAAGTTTAGATAAAAATACGAGTGAAGTATCCTACCTACACCCTATTGTATTTCACTGATTTCTGGGTTGAACATTTGGGTAACATAAAACCTTGGTGGTACTAACATAAATAGTTATAACATGAAAACAAATTGTTAACATGATCCGTATTCTTATTCTGAAAATATTTAAGCTACTGAGCGGTTTGCAACACTGACAAGTGCAATTATTAAGTTAGGATATATAGTACTAAATTCCTAAAGGTTGGTTAACTATTCTAAAAATTTTTAAAATTATATTCTTTTTAAATTAAAGTATTTTTTTGTGATGGCCGATTTTTTCCCCACTACTTTATATTTATAAAGTAGTGGAAACAAGTATCAGTTTAGGGGGGGGGGGCATTGAAAAACTATTGTTTCCTCGTATAGAAAACAGAAAGTTGTTTTCATAAGAACTCTTTGGATTTGAGGGAATTGTATAGTAAAAAACCGCCGTATTCTTCTCAGGCTATTCACTTTATTGTAGTGATCTTTCAGAGGAAAATTGAATACCCGTGCCCTAATGAACATTTTACCGCTCCAGAGGAATAGTTTATACATATAATGGAGAGTGACTTTCTTTCTTCCCATAATTTCCTGAGGAAATTTCTGAGTTAATTAAAAAAATGTGTGGTGATGTATATAAACCCTAATAAATCTCTTTTAAATACAAATAGTTTTATAACAGTTCATTTAAAAAAAAATTGTTTTAGTTTGGTTTAAATAATGTAACATTTGCAATGGCTAAAATTGTTATTACTTTTGATATATTTTTTTATAAATCTTTCATTTTAAAGGCAAACATAATGAAAACCCACCAATAAAACCTTAATTACAAATTATTTATATTCAACATGAGCTGAAACAAAATAAAAATACAACCCAGCAAGAAGTAATGTATAAAAAAAAAGAAAAAATTAAATACAGTCTTGGTTTGCCGACCTCACACAGGAAAAAATATAAAATATAATGTATTAATATAATATTTCGAAAGTAAAATACTAAATACAGAAATATAAAATAAATTCGAAATATGCAATGGCCGTTGCATTATTTTAAACATAAATTCATAATTTACTAACTGCGTATTTTTCATAATAATTGCCGGAACAGACAACTACTTTATGCAGCTAAAATTAAAACAAAATTGCGACATAGCCAATGATTTAAAAAAGTATATTTCTGAAACCAGTTTCAAAACCAGCTTTAATTTGTTATTCCATTTCCACAAACAAAACACGAATGAATTACAGATAGTTATTGTAATTTATCGTAAAATGAACATACGCAAAGCAAACAAAGATAAAAATAATAAAAATAAATAAAGTATATAATTAAAATATAGATAACAAGAAAATTCATTAAACAAAAAGAGTTGACAAAGTAGCAAGTAATGAAAAACAACCAAGAAGAACTTAAATTTTTTTTTCCTTATTTCGATTATTATATTAATGATTTTCGTGTTCTCTGATGTGATATAGTTTCTGGACTTTATCAGAAATCAAATGAGAGGAAACTTGTAATGGAGTTATGACTCCGAATAATAGGTTAGCATTACCTAACGCTAGATTCCCTTCCAATATCAGAAATATATGTACTGATTTGGATTCTGAACTGAACCCTGTTAACACAATATTATTGGAGTTTTCCACAGTGAATATATCCTTTGCCTTCAAAAGGAAAAGTGCTCTATTGATTTTTTCTTAGGAAATAACACATGGACATAACGTTTATGTGTCGGATCAATTTGTCCATCGTTACCATCGTTACGAAAAATTAAGCATCTGAAGCATTAAGTCATTTTTCTGTTCGTTTATTTTTCACTCTTTTCCCTAACAAAATCAATTTAGGAAATTTAACTAAGGACCATATAAACAAATCAGCAAAACCCAGCCAATAATTTGAAAACCACTATTATTTTGAAGTTCCCAGAGAACCTAAAGTAAGGTCAAAGATGACTGTGCTGCTCATCCTATCCCCCCCTAATTCTAATAATTATGAAAATCCAGCTTTCTTTTCTTCCGACTCGAGTCGGAAGGGATATTTCGAGAAACCTGGGCTGCGTAGGTCCTAAGCCAAGAGATGAAATGAAACGCTTCATTTCTGATGAAGTCTGCTGCAGGACCCTGGGAAATAATCTTAAACCGAAAGTAGATTGAAAATGATGGGAAAGTAGACGCTTTTTTTCACTGAAGTAGATATTGATAGACGATGTAATCGTATAATTGAGAAATTATACATAGAATAGATCAGTGTAAAAACAGAAACAATGAACAAATGAGAGATATTCCGTCATTGTTAAATCTGTAGCGGCTGTCAATCACTACCCGAGTGACGTGAAGTAGTATTGATGTATCTCACAGATTGCTTTACAATCACGCAGATTCACACTGACTGACACCTTGTAAATATTGCATCATATTCTTCTGATAATGTGATGTGATAGCCTACATTGTAAATAGCTGGCCTTAAATATCATTACATGACGTTAAAGGTTCAACATCTTATTAAAACGGCTTCTCCAAAAAGAACAGAAATGTATTACGGCAATATAGTAGTTTTTTTGGAATGGTTTTAACCATAAACTTAGTGGTTGTTTATGCCCTGGCCGCGCAAAAAAACTATATATTATATTGGAATAAATATTTAAATTAATATAATTTGACATTTAATGTCAGTTATAACAAACACAAAATGTACTAAATAAGCTATAGACTGATAAACATTTGTCGAAATTTTTAATTCGTGATGTTTATAGAAATCTTATCATAGTGAAATTAAATCGTTTTTAATATCTAAAGAGTAGTAAACTGTAACACAAACGCGATTTATATTATTTTTATTTTAACATATATAAACTAGTTGTGAATAAAACATACGACGCTGGTTAATCTTTAAAATTCAATCAATTTTATGATGCGTTTTTGATGAAAATCATACGGGTTTAGAAATGTTATCAAGTACTAATATACCTTTGTGTAATAATCTACTGTCCATTTAGAAGAATGCATATTAAAAAGTGTGAGGAAATAAAAAAATAATTACATTTTCTTTATCGTTAGCTTATCTTACATGAGCTTATCGTGTTATCGATTGACGCTTAACCATTAAATGTGGGTAATATTTTATGCACCATTTATCGTTATTTTATTTCTTACTATTAATAAATGTAGAATGATACGTAGAGTTTATCTGTATTCATGGATTGACTCTATGAGAGAGAGGGATATTTAAACTGTATTATAAGTAACTACTACAATTCAATACTAGTACGGTTTAAAGTTTTGTTTACAATAAACCAATACAATGGAGTATATAAAATATCGATGGAACGTAACGAAAATCTTACAGGGAATCGTTTGAACATTTTTACAGAATTAGTGGTCATTTAACTTTGGAGCCATATGATCTTCGTATCCTAAAATTAATAAAGTTCATCCTTGGACCAAGTGGAACTCATGTATCAAATTTCAAATATTTTATACATTAAAAGGTTTATGGCACAAACTCAGAGTTTACCTGCGAAGATGGATTTTAAAATTAACGTCCGTATAGAGTTGTTTAACAATAATCTTGCCTTATCTTTTTTTCAACACTACCAGTGTATATCATTCGGTGTGGTAGGGTTAGTAAGGGTATTAATGGTATAATCATTAACCTTGGATATTGAGAAGTTTAAACAATAACCTATCTATTTAGCGTTTTATCTAGAAAGTGCAAAACACAGATGTTCAGCCATAAACTAATCTGTTTTTAGTAAAACCAAGAAACACACAATAATCTCGAGTAACCATCGCCGTATAGTATCGTAAACAGCTGATGGGTAACAACTATTAACTGGCCCCCAATACTATCCACGGGGAGGACCTCCTCCGCCACAAACCCGTTTCTCGCGGTCCCTCGTAATCTCTTGTGAATAACGCCTATCATCATTGCCAAAATGCTTTTAAAGAAAACCTCTTTTGTTCGAAATAGATACATTTCTTTAACTGTTTTTAGCCGTCAAAGAAACAATAAGTATTTCATTTAGCAATATTATTTGTAGTAGAAAGTAAAATTTGGTAATTTTGTAACAAATGTCCAGTGTCATATTCCCCATGTTTAGAGTTAGGTATAGTAGGATGCAACGCAGTTTACGTTGTATATAGGCCTTGTTGGTAGGTACAAATTACAGTAGGAGTCCTCTCATTAGTAACAACTTGAAAACGTAAGTACGTTGTAGTTAATAACAAGAGTAGAAGTACTCTACACACCCACATGTCGTGCGTCGTAAACAAGGCTTTCGCTGAGATTGGATACACAATTTCAAGGTTTTTTTTCTATAGCCCATTATAGTAGGCTACAGGTGCTGTTTATGTCACATGAAAAATACTGTCATATGAATTGTAATCAAATTTTTTTTTACAAAATATAGGTATTGCCGCAATGTTCTTGTTGCGCTCATGGTTAACCAATAAGATTCAATCTACAAAATGCTCTATGGACACTCAGCCACAATTTCATGGAGTGAGATGCACCTTCGATCATATTTTTTTGCTTTAGTTTTTTATTCAAATGAAAGATATTTAAAATATTCTCAAGATATCATGCTGGATAGACCACATAAACAGCCTGGACAGAACAGAAATAAACTGTTCCATCCACTTTAACTTGATAGGTTTAGTTATAAAACCTCTGCTACTAGACGGTGAAATAAACTATCATGCATTTAAATTCTGTAACGTGCTGTATAGAGTGTAATTCCTTAATTCCCCCGAGAGGGCATTGTAATACTAACTATTAATTAAAATATGGCGAAACAAATCAGAACATTACGAATGAAAATATCGGTATGCAGGCATCATAGCAAGGCTTATAATATAATTGCTATTCACATTGTAATTAATGCGATAATTGAAGCGGATATACAGTTGAAAAATATATTGCTAAGTGTGAGGTTAATTAGACTCCAAGTAGGAAATACACGGGAAATAGGATAGAAAGGGTGGCGATAATTTTAGTAATAGCATTTTGCTTCTATATGTTATGTCTTTAATATATCAACTCTAACAATTATGTTCCTCCTATAATACCCTACTTGGTGGCAGAATGTGTCCCCTTTTGATAGGTGTGGAAAATAAGGATTAAAATCCATTATGATTTGATAAACTTAGAAGTTTCCTCGAAATAACGGGTTTGAAAACTAAGCAGACTGGGAAATTTTGGGCGGGGCTGTAATTTATGCAAGTATTTTTAAGTATTACGTTATAGTAATTAACATTATACTAATAATTAACATAGATTACACGTAATAATAATTTCATGCTCTGTTAAGAATACACTTGAAGGGTTCTAACCCTAGTAGGTCTAAGGTAAAGATATCGTTAAACTTGAATTCTTTTTATTTTTTATTTTATTTTGCTGCTTCCGGACGGTCACGGGATATTCAAGGGTGGATAAGGTTAGGGATTAGATTGGTCTACCCTAATTGTCGAAGTCCCATGTTACAAATCCTTCTTACAGGTAAAACTAGTGGGGTACTATATTCAACCTTTGAGTTGGGGAGACTTGAATTTGTTTACAGCCCTATTTACACAAAAGTGAGCAGGGGATGATACTCCCTCATGTTTTAGGTGCTAAAAAATTTACACAAATTTTTTTTACTAAGCTCCAACCACTCGAAAACATTCATCTTCCGTAATAGAAAAGACCTATCAATTTCAACCATGTTATCCTTTATAACTCTGAAATTTTTTCTGCTTAGTGATTTTTAGTGAGTGGACATCTAATGGGTTGCTCCATTGGCTGAGCGTTAGCTCATTGAGCTGGAACATTTTCATTTCCTGCTATCTCGCCGGTACGATGGTGTGTAAAACGAACCGACCTACAGACTTGGAAAATTTAGCAGGTAAAGCTCCATTTATATAAAGGAAACTCTGAGCTTGATGCAGTTCACTCCATGAGATTTGGCCCTGAGCGGGTAGCAAATATTTATTTATATTAGTCTGAGAAACCATAATTACCACACCAACAATGCAGCTGGAATAAATTAATTTTAAAAACCAACTGTAATGAAACATTCACATAAGATTTAAGTTATTCGCATAGTAAAATAAATTACCAGTAGAAGGACCAAATTCGAAGAAAACAAATCAGTGACAAATATTTAAGTTTAACATACTCTTTACGTTGTAGTACCATTCGTAGCGGTACCAGAACCGTTATTTACATTTCTATAAGTCCTTATCCTTAACTAAACAAAAATGTCCAAATGTTACATTTGTCCGTACAATATCTCGAGAAAGATCATCTTTGAAATTAGAGTTTGCTTTGAAACTTTATTTTCTACGTACATAAAATGGGCTCCTTTGATACTGCAACCATGGCATTTAGCTGAAGCGTCATTAATGCCTATTCAATCAGTAGGCTAATACAGTATCTATTTTTAGTATGCAGCCTACTGCCAGAGGATTTAAAGATTTCTTAATTCAGTACGAATATGTTGTAAGTACGTTTATGTAACGATATGAGTTATATAGATTTGAAATTATTACATACTAGCCTTAGTGAAGACAAGCATATTTTCATACTCTTACCTTGTATGTGGTTCTAAGTCTAAGTATTTTGTATTCTAATAAATGTCTTCAGTACTGCATTGCACAAAATATATTACTCGTCTTCATCTATATTCTAAAATATAAGGAATTGCAATCACTAATTATAAATTTTTGCATAATTATAAACGCGGGAAAATTATATTATTTGAAAAAAATATCTCATAAAGGGTTTTTTTATTCCCCCTCCAGTTCTACAACAAAGATACATTATCGAAATCATCTGTTCTGAAACAACTTTTTTAAAAAAAAAAACAAGTAACAATGTAAAATGGGTATTGATACGAGCATTGTGGAGGATGCTAGGATTTTATTAGTTAAAAGAAAGGGCAATTTACCAGCGATAGTGGTCCTTCTCCTTGTCACGGTTTCCTGAATCTGCAATAATTATACTACAGGTGATCTCTTTTGATCTTCCCTCAGCAGGGTCTTATTGCTAAATCTAAAGTTAATTATTAGATATTCTAATTGCTATAATAAAACTATAAATAGGCTAACACAAGTTCTTTGTTATAAAGGATCTCATTTTAATCCGAATCTATAGTCGAATAGATATAACTTCCTGTATTTGGAGGGTGTGGAAGGGCAGAGAGCAGTTGGGGGAGACTGATGCCGCAGGTGTTGCCGCGTTGGTTTGCCCTTGGTTGCCGTTAGCGGTCACTTTCTCACCGAACACTTAAGAAGAGAACATCAGGACGGTTGCGCGCCAGTTTACTTACCAACAAACAACGCGTCAGTGTGTTGTGGTCTTTTGATTGTTTTACACTAGTAATCAGAAATGAAAATTTCTCTAATTTAACACAATAATTTAATATGCGCGATATTAATATGTTACCATATATACTATATAATATTCTACAACTACTAAATAATTCGGATATCGTGAAGGACAAATAATTTGGGTACTCTGAGGAAACAACCTAATATTGCATTCACAGTCCACGATTATATTTATTGCGGGGGCTGTTCAAAATACTTCAAACACCGCCCCCGAGCGCCGCGCCTCTCAGGTTCCGGCCGATGTTCGCAGAAAAGGTGCAATAAAACCTTTCTCCCGGTCTCTACTAGCCGCATGTTTCGTCATGACTGTACAGTTAGGAAATGAGTGTATTTCCTTCCGCCGCTAAACACACTTTAGAGTGACACACAATAGTTTAAATTTGAGTAGGTATCAGGTTTATAATTCTTGAAGTTCGTCGTATTAACAATAACCTAGTATTATCAGAAATCTTTCTGTAATAGTTATTGAAATAAACATACATATAGCTGCAACAAGAATCTTACCTAATTTTGACTGCTGAAAACTCTAGGGACGTTTCCGTGGCGTAGCTGGCAGTGGACTGATTCCAATCCAAATTATCATCGTCATCATCTGCTTTCGTCAGCATACGTTCTGTTGACGTATATTGCCTGTGTTCGAAACTTGGTCAGTTTGCCACTCTATATTCGGTCAGCAAAATCTTCAAGCTCACTAGTTTCACTGTCACTGTCATCTCCATTCACGTGAATTATCATTTCCTTCACTGCTGTTTCAATGAGACCTTCTTGTGCCCACACTT
>NW_025786707.1:0-16417 GCF_021130785.1 Homalodisca vitripennis
ATACAGTTTGGAGCGAAAGGTTCCCAATTACAACTTCTCCTGTTACAGACAGGATATGAACCTGCGCTATCTCTAACTCAGATTCCATTTCCGACACTTAAGACAGAGTGGACAGGAGCCGTCAGGAGATTATTGTGATAACATTAAGTAGTCTATAAAACCCGATACAGTTTGGAGCGAAAGGTTCCCATTACAACTTCTCCTGTTACAGACAGGATATGAACCTGCGCTATCTCTAACTCAGATTCCATTTCCGACACTTAAGACAGAGTGGACAGGAGCCGTCAGGAGATTATTGTGATAACATTAAGTAGTCTATAAAAACCCGATACAGTTTGGGGCGAAAGGTTCTCATTACAACTTCTCCTCTCACAGACAGGATATGAACCTGCGCTATCTCTAACCCAGATCCGATTTCCGACACTTAAGACAGAGTGGACAGGAGCCGTCAGGAGATTATTGTGATAAACATTAAGTAGTCTATAAAACCCGATACAGTTTGGGGCGAAAGGTTCTCATTACAACTTCTCCTCTCACAGACAGGATATGAACCTGCGCTATCTCTAACCCAGATCCGATTTCCGACACTTAAGACAGAGTGGACAGGAGCCGTCAGGAGATTATTGTGATAAAATTAAGTAGTCTATAAAACCCGATACAGTTTGGGGCGAAAGGTTCTCATTACAACTTCTTCTGTTACAGACAGGATATGAACGCTATCTCTAACCCAGATTCCATTTTCGACACCTAAGACCGAGTGGACAGGGGCTATTAATAGAGTATTGTGATAGCATTAAATGGGTTGATATAGTTAGTCATAATCATTTTAAAATGCATTGTAATATATTTTACTGTAACCTTAAATAAAGACCTAATTTAATGAAACTTTGAACTTGCTCAATACAGGCCCTAGGTATTTGTAAAACTATTTTGTAAGGTCAACATAATATTTTACTTTTTTGTTATACCAAGTTTTTTTCAATTTATAAAAATAGTTTCGGTCTACTAAATAGTTTTATTAAGCCTTTTGTTACCTGAAATATCTAATTATATTCATGGAACCTGGGTGTCCATAATACAATATAACCGGTTTTTATTATTTCTTATTTTAAAAATAATTTCTAAAATAAAAAATTAGAAAACATTGTTCTTTTATTAATTTTAAAACTATTATAATTATATGAATATGGCAAATTAAATCGTATTCATCGTATTCATATAATTATAATAGTTTTAAAAAAGAACAATTTTTTCTAATTTTTATTTTAGAAATTATTTTAAAATAGGAATTATTTTATGACTGCAGTTCGAATTGGAGCTATATGTTTCTCCTACAACTTTTATTTATAACCCTAATAGTCTTTGAGTTATAAAGAAGACTGTAAACTAAAACACAGGTTTCGGATAATCCTCGTCAAAGTTTTTTCTTACATTTGTATTTACATTGCAATCATTTAAAACGCCTCAGCAGCATATATAACACCTCCTTCCTCCTTGTATGTGTGTTCTTTTTCTATTCTTTACTTCTCTTTTACTCTTCTTAATTTCAGTGTTGACAATTTCTCCTTTCACCTGGAGTAAGTATCCTACTCTCAGACTGTACAGATTTTCCATTGAGTACATTTTGAAATTGTTTCCAAGAATTTTTTTTTAAGAGTTGTAGGATCTTTATTTAGCATTATTCCTGTCATTATATATAGAAATGCAGCTTCATAAGCATATATTTCAAAAATTTTATAACGCTGTCGTAGCGTTTCATTTGCGATTTTGCGTGTTTCCTTCCTACCATTCTCCTTAGTATGCTGAGGATTGCGGATAAATCCAATAAAATATAAGCTTTATGACGTCCATTATTGCAACTGGAATTGTATTTCTGTGCTTATATTTATTAACTGTGTTTGGGAACACTTGCCTTTTAAGTCCGTTAACAATGAATCACGGGCTATTTTGACAAAAATGGTGAAGGCCTGTTTTTCATCAGTGCTACGATTATGATTTCGTATAGCCCCAAATGGCTTTTCCTCATTCCATTTATATCATTTGAATTACCTTTTGATTGCATTTCCATAGTATACACACAGCAATAATCGGTTTTGGTTACGTTAATTTTTACCTTAATTCCTTTCCATCACTGAGAACCGCTTATTTACTATTTTCTTTCAAGTTTTTTAAATCGACTTAACATTCTCTTTTAGACGTGCCCAACACGTTCTTCTTTTTACAATCGTCTTATAAAGTCACCATATGTCTTACAGTATTACACATAGATGGATCTTCGGTTATAAACTAAAAGAAACTGTACACAGTAACAGAAAATGGACTGATGCGCGCCAGAGCAGTCGACTTTATGCTGCAGGGAGAAATGGTGCGAACATTCAATTTAACAATTTTAATGTGAGATTGATTTTTTAGAGTGAGATATTTTTCTTAAAAATTTCACTAAAATTATTTTTTTTTTAAACAGAGAAAAAACGTATAACCAGTTTATATGATTTTATTTTATTTTAAGTGTATACAGCCCCCGTAAATAGGAAGAGAGAGTCGATACAGTGAGTGAACACTTGTAACAGTTTTCTGCAGTCCCAAACATGTTTAAAGAACCTGTGCTATAAACCAGACTTATTTCCTACATCTAAGACCGAGTTTTCAAGTGAGCATACCAAGAGTGTAATGTAAACATTGAGTATTTACAAATTTAAAACTATATTTTATATTGTGCATAAATTCTTTTCCTTCCACCCTGGTATGCAAGAACTTATGTCTCATATTGTTCAGATACATTCAGATTCATAAAGGATATACTTGTGCCTGTCTACTACTACTTGCCAAGGCTACAATCATAAAAATATTGGCTTAATTGTCGCCCCCTCGCCCCAATCACTACTAACAGTTACTTATCTAAACCGTTTTGTCTATTTTTTACGCAACAGAACATCCATATTATTTATTTTGATATTATAACAATCTAGTTTTTAAAACTAATTATTTTGTCCAAAGCTGAAAAGGGTTTCATCTTTTTAAACATTTAATTTCCATAATTAAACTTAACTCATCAATTTAAACTTACATCAAAACTGAATCTGCCTTCTTCCAGATATTTGTGGTGTGGTTCATAAATTAAATAACTATAACTTTATTCATTCAATTCTAATTAGAAACATGTGTATACTTTAAACTTTATAAGGCACATTTTAAGAAAGGTTTTAGTTTTGTTTTACAGTTTGTTGTTATAAGTATGTATTATCATAGTGTGGAAAAGTAACTAAGATAATGTTCAATTTAAGTGTTTGTTTATAACTATTTAAATATAGTACGCATCGAATAGTAAAGCTTTATAATTATTGTATGATGTTGTTCGATACATTATTG
This sequence comes from Homalodisca vitripennis, assembly GCF_021130785.1. Classification (NCBI taxonomy): domain Eukaryota; kingdom Metazoa; phylum Arthropoda; class Insecta; order Hemiptera; family Cicadellidae; genus Homalodisca; species Homalodisca vitripennis. Next base: position 3,370 of record NW_025786707.1, read on the forward strand.
TAACCAATTCATAATGCTGATTTTAAGTTTTTTAGTTTATTAATACATCGTAGGGTGATGGATATATCACATGTTGACTTATAAATTAATTATTTTTTAAGAATACAATATTCATATGCAATGTATTTAGAATAAGATTTATAGTTGAATAAAATAATAAAATTAGGAATAAAAATAACATTATATGCATACCAAGCTAAGAGAAAATATGATTTAAATACTATTATTTATATTCAAGGACCACATTGAACCATGTTAAATCATTCATGGTCCACCACCAAAACCTTAGGAGTTCAAAGCAACTCTGCCGTGAATTTTTGCTTTATGCATCAGTGATGTCACAAACAGATTATCGGTCTTCGGATCTGTCCCTCGTTACATCCATAGGAATGTATTTATTAATATGGTAGACATAAATCTCTAGAATTAGATTTCCAACTACAAATTTGAGTTTTGCTTTTTATGCCAATAAACAGTATCTTATGAAGATAAAAATTTATGTTAATTTATGTGTACGACTCATGTATAATTTAGCAATGGTAGTTTAGTTTCCAATAAAGTAAGAGATATAATCAGTTTTTTATATTCGAGGACCCAAACAGAATGTTCTATCAAGTTGTTAACGTTAATATCTAAAAATGTTAAACAAAGAAATAACAATAAAAAGAAGGAATACTAAATTTATCTTACATTTAGATCGTGTTGGTTGCCTACAGTTTAGTTTTTTGTTTTTAGTTATAATTGTAATTGTCAACATGTCCATTAGTTTCAATTACGGTTAGAATTAGGTTCTAATAATACCTTTTAGGTTGAAGAAGTTTTGAAAATTATTTTGGCATTTCGAAACGTATGTGCTTATACAATAAATAACTCCGAATTAATTTGAACAATATTAAAACCAAGTAATATTAAATAAACATCGTTATATATAAACACACGCATGTAAACAGGAAACGGCCAATATACGAAATAATTGAATTGTAAAAAAGTAAGGGAGTGTAGCAGTAGCAAGTTAAGAGATTCCGGGTTTTCGAGGCCGCTTGGCGGGAGCAAATACTTTTTAATGGTTCAGTGTTTATTGAAATAAAAATTTGTGTTATGTTATACAAATTTAATTAATAGTACATATACATACATACGTACATACTAGAATATATATAACATATATATAGTTATTCCAATAGTATTCTAGTATTATTTGGCTAAAATTCACATATACTACTTTACGTTGCTATAAAAAGCTTAGTACAGGTCAAAGAACCTTCCATGCTTTTGGTAGGCCTACATTGATGCTAAAATTTTATATATATATATAATATATATATACTATTATATATATACAGTTATATATATATATTGATAAGAAACTGTTTATTTGGATACAAAGCAAACTCAAATTTGTTGTTTGGCAATCAAAGTTCGAGAGATTTTATGTATATATCTTACATTTAGAATCGGTTGGTTGCCTACAGTTTAGTTTTTGTTTTAGTATAATTGTAACACACAAAGAAATGTCCTTTTTTAAATTTTTTTATTTTTCTGAATGATAATTTGCGATTAGTTTAAATTGTCCTGAATAGTATAAGTATTTAAGTATTTTGGTAGCTACCCGGCGTAGGTGCCTTTTTTTTGTACCATCGGTTAACCATTTCTCACAGGTATTAATATTTAGAAAAAACTTTATGCAAATGCTTTTACTTGCCAATACCCCGTTCAGAATATATTCTCATCATAATGTTATTGAGTGGTAGTCTTAGACATTACATCCAATATTTAGTATACCTAGTCAGTTTTCATAAACGCCTCATCGGTAAAAAAATCGAATGCAATGTCCCCCCCATGCCTGTAATTTAGTATCATAAGAAATTTGCATTTAGTGTCTGGTGTATTGTCTAACGTGTTTATCAACATGGTCTATGACACGGTTCAGTTGTGCTCGCTTGAAGCGCGTTCCTAATACTTTTTGGTCAACGGAGTGAATAGCTTTGTTGAATCGATGTTCGTGCTGCACCCGTCCGTTGTCTGTTCCGTTTCACACTACTATAAATATGCCACCCCATATTAACAAAATAAAAACCAAGTTTTCAGGCAGCCTTGCCATGGCACATATATGTACAACTGCAAGGTGTTATAATCAGATATTATATTATCAATATATTATGATGTACATAATATATTATCAATTTCGTCTAAAACGAAAAATACAGAATAAACTCATTGGTTTGATTTCTCATTTCTCCTATATATATTTTAAGAATTAGTATAATTCTATTTGTCTGTAATATGCACCACACAACGAAATCTAATGATTAATCGCCAAAAATAAAAATATTTGCGTGCATTTGAACTCGTAGCTGGTAAAATATTGACTATTTTTTGTAGTGTATGAATCTTTTTAATTACTTTTTGTTCATATTTTGAGCTGTAATTTGGAATTTAAAACATGCCTGTGTTTGATTCCCATATCTACCGTTATTTTCACGCAAACTTTCAACTCCAAATTCCTCTAAAAGGGTTAGCGGTGTGATTAAGAATCAAACACGCCAAACCATATTAAAAAACTATCAAATCAAATCGTTTAAATTGCAGTTGACAATATAAATTTCATAGCAAACGTCAATTTTCATGTCTAAATTTTTTTTCATTCATCCCACATCAAGGCCACATTTAAACTTACAACATTCAAACATTCACTTTCCCAATCATTCCATGCCAATTCCGCTATAGGTTGTAATAATAGATTTAGGATAATACGCAGTAGGAGAGGGTTAAATTGAAAAAAAGAAGAGTCCGTGTTGTATTTTATAAGGGTACCGTTGTGGGTGTCGATTACGAAAAAAGGTTCTTCGTTTAGCTTATGCGCCAAAATCAACTGATATAGAGATTGGTATCTCGTGAATGGATAGATTGCTCGGCCCAACAGTATTGGATTATATTGCATTTTGTAGTAAAGAAGTTCTTTTTTTTACGGAATGTTGCCATTGACAATCTACTATACTATTTGTATGGCGTAGTTATGTTAAATAACTAATTTTATACATTTTAATACTTTTTAAGATTAATATATGTTTAAATTAATATAATTCTTTAATATATCTTACACTCGCCTTCGGCTTCGCTGGGGGCTACGCCCCCAGGCCCCCCAAAAGTAAACGCCTTGCAAATTTCGGGGATAACGCCGGAATTCGGTGTACTGGTTAAGTCCAGCCACATTAAGTAAATGACAAGGGATTAAAAAAATTGACCGTTTTCAATAGATTTTTTGTCCCGGATTCGTAAAAACTTTTGACTTTGAGGGCATTTTTGCGGTTAAAAACCGTTATGAAGATACGGACAAAAAGTGACTGGACCTTTTCTTGTTGGAAAATTTAATTTTTGTCCTTTCGATTGGTGCCCTCAGATCTGATCTACGACCTATGGGTTTAGCCAGAAATGAGCTCCGGAGAAAAGTCTGGCATCGGGTACAGGCTATCTTTGAATTGTTTTAGTATAAACAATACAAATAGAAAACCGAGACCTCAAGGCGAAGTATTTTAAGTCGAACAGTGGGGTTTAATATCACCAGGAGACTATCTAGTCAAGGCGAGGAAATTCCCTGGGTGGGTGATTTAAATGTTAAGGAGGTTAAGACAAGAGGGGGTTTATAATTATCGTCCCAGGATATTGTCTGTCATATAGAACAAAATTCCCAGTGGGGGGTTAACGTTACCCACGGGGGAATAAGTCTCCAGGGGTTTGTATCTGGTCATACCGAGGATCTTCTTCCCATGGGGGTGGTTAAGAGATTTGGTTACTGGTAAAATTCGGACATGAGGGTCCATGGCAGTAAATTAACCTGGGGGGGTTTAATGTTACCAGCGGTGGTATAAACACAATCAGAGGGGGTTTGAATGTACAGGAGGTTTGATACAGGTCATAAACCGAGGAAATATCCCCGGGGTGGGTGGGGGTTAATATTACCGGGGGTTAATGACACACTTGGGCCCTTTTTGTAGAGGGTAATTGTGGGTCTGTGAACATAATAAATATTCCTCTGGTCCCTATCTGACTATTGACGCTTAGCCTAACGCTCAGCCACCAACTCCCGAAGTCACTGAACCTTTTTCTGTAGATCACGTGATTTCCTAAATCCCGTTTAAAATTTGTTTTTGTGAGATTACGACCAACCCGTTTAGAAGTAGCCGCTATCAAGCCCGGAATGTAAATTTTTAGGGCGAAAATGTCCAATAATTTTCACTTAATCGCGTTTTTGCGTTCAAACTAAGGGAAATAATAAAGTAAAAAGTCAATCTTGGACCTTTTTTGCTAGGTCCCCCCATCTTATTTCCTAAATACAAACGATTTTAGTTCTTATTTTGACCTCCCGACCAATGGTTTCGCCGCTATCGACCCCAAAAACAAAAGTTTTCCCGCGTAAAAAGTTTACAACAAAACTTGTACATAATCAAACGTTTTTCGGCCAAAACCAATCGGAGATTAGGGCAAAAAAGATTACTGGACCTTTTTCTGTAGATATCGCGCAATTTTGCTAATTTGATGGGTCAATCCAGATTTTGAGCTAACGACGCAAGCGGTTATCGGCCGCTATCGGGCTTGAAACATTATGTTTTTATCGGAAAAAAATCTCTGGAAATTTCAAATGTTCGAAGCGTTTTGGGGTCCGCCTTAACCATGGAAGATAGAGCAAAAAGTCATTAGACCTTTTTTGTAGTTCACTTCATTCCTGACCATGAATTTTCCCCGTCATGATCCGAGCTAGCGTCCAAACGGTTTCTCGCCCCGCTATCGGGCTTCTAACAAAAAATGCCTGCAGGGGTGAAGAATGCGCGATTTATTTGGGAATTTTTTTTGAGGGGTTGAAAAATGAAAAATTCTCATCTCACTTTTCGGGATTTTCCTGGTGGGTTTAGCACACCGTGGAAAGCTATCTGTGTACCAAATTTCAAGTTCTCTAACTCATCTGAGGAAGTAGAGTTAGAAAATTAGTATACGTGAGTGAAGTCAGTCAGTCAAGTCCAGTCATTACAACATGCGGTTGTATATATATTAGGACTTCGCCTTACGGCTCGCTGGGGGCTACGCCCCCAGGCCCCCAAAGTGAAACGCCTTGCAAATTCCGGGGATAAGCGGAATTCGGTGACTGGTTAAAAAGTCCAGGGACATTAAGTAAATGACAAGGGATTTAAAAATTGACACCTTTTATGCATTAAGATTTTTTTTCCGGATCTCGTAAAAACTTTTTGGACTTTGAAGGGCCAATTTTGCGGTTAAAAAACCGTTAGAGATACGACAAAAAAGTGTCGCTGGACCTTTCTTGTTGGAAATTTAATTTTGTCTATTTGAATTCGATCTGTGCCCTCAGATCTAGATCTACGAACCTATGGTTTAGTATAGGAGGCCAGAAATGAAGCTCGGGAGAAAAGTCCTGCACGGGTCAGCTATCTTGGAATTGTTTTAGTATAAACATAATAAAAACCGACCCTCAAGGTGCAGTATTTTTAAATCGAACAGGGGGTTTTAATATCCACCAGGAGACTATCCTAGTCCAAGGAAGAAGGCGAGAGAAATTACCCCTTGGGCTGGGGTGGTGATATTTAATGGTTTAAGGAGGTTAAGACAAGAGGAGTGTGGGTATTGAAAAAAGAGGGGTTTACATTTCGTCAGTGAGGATATTGTCCTGGTCATATGAACAAATTCCCCAGGGGGGGGTTAACGTTAACCCCGGGGGATAAGTCTCTCCAGGGGGTTATCTGGTCCATACGCAGGATCTTCAAGGATCTTCCCAGGGGGGGGTGGGGGGGGGTTTAAGAGATTTGGTGACTGGTAAAATTCGGACATGAGGTCATGGCAGGAAATTCCCCTGGGGCGGAGGGGTGGGTGATTAATGTTACGGAGGTTAAACAAGAGGGGTTTAATTTCGTCAGGATCATTGTCTGGTCATATAACAAATACCCAGGGGGGGTTAAACGTAACCGGGGATAAGTCCTCCAGGGTTTATCTTGTCATACCAGGATCTTCCAGGGGGGGGGGTAAGAGGATTTGGTGACTGTAATAATTCGGACTTGAGGTCAAGGCAGGAAATCCCTGGGGTGTTTTAATGTTTACCAGGGGGGTTAACACACTCAGGCAGGGGGGGTTGAATGTACAGGAGGTTATCAGGTCATACCCCAGGAAATCCCCGGGCGGGGGGGGGGGGTTTAATATTAATACCGGGGGTTAAATGACACACTTGGGCCATTTTTTAGAGGGTATTGTGGTCCTGTGAAACATAATAAATATTCCTCATGTCCCTATCGTACTGATTGACGCTTAGCTAACGCTACAGGCCAACTCTCCCGAAGTCCACATGGAAACCTTTTCTGTAGATCACTGTGTATTATCCTAAATCCCGTTTAAAATTTGTTTTGAGTTACGACCAACCGTTTTAGAGCCGCTATCAAGCCCGGAATGTAAACTTTTTAGGCGAAAATAGTCCAATATTTTCAACCTTAATCTGCGGTTTTGTCGGTCCAAACTAAAGGGGAAAATATTAGTAAAAAGTCACTGGACCTTTTTTAGGTAGGTCTCTTATCTATATTTTTTTCGATTTTTTCCAGGTAAATAAAAACGTTAAGTCTTATTTTGAACCTCCGACTCAATGGTTTGGGGGGGCGCCACGCTATCGACCCCAAAAACAAAAGTTTATCGCGTAAAAGTTATCAAACAAAATTGTATCATAATCAACGTTTTTTTTCGGCCAAACCAATCGAGATAGGGCAAAAGATTACTGGACCTTTTCTGTAGATCGCGCAATTTGCTATAATTTGATGGGTCAAATCAGATTTGAGGCTACGACCAACGGTTCGGCCGCTATCTCGGGCGCCTTGAAACATTAGTTTATTAAATTCGGAAAAAATCTCTGGAAATTTCAAATGTTCGAGCGTTTTTTGTCCGCTTAAACCATGGAAGTATAGAGCAAAAAGTCCATTAGAACCTTGTTTTGTAGTTCACATTCATTCCTGACCATAGAATTTTCCGTCCAGATATCCGAAGCTAGCTCCAACGGTTACGGCTCCGCTATCGGGCTTACAAAAAATGCCCTGCAGGGGTGAAGAATGCGCGATTTTTTGGGAATTTTTATTGGAGGGTTGAAAATGAAAAATTCTCAACTTTTTCGGGATTATTCAAAAGTTTTACAATCAAGCTAGGGCCAAAACGGTTCGGCCACTAAATCGAGCACGAAAAGTAAGTTTTTAAAGTGAAATTTAGCAATATAATCGAACGTATTTACAAACCGGTTAAATCATGGAATATAGAGGTAAAAGGTCCAACTGGACCTTTTGTGTAGATCGCATTATTTTGTCATTAAAAATCAAATTTTTAATATGGTGCTAAAACTAAGAATTTTGTCTGAAATAGAGCCCAAGAAAACAAAAATCCTCACGTAAAACTCCAAAAAATTAAAACTTTAAAACGCGTTTATATGCGGCGCAAAAACCGTTGTAGGATAGGGCAAAATGGTTACTGAACCTTTTTTGTAGATCACGTCATTTCCTAATTCCCCGTTGAAGATTTGTTTTGAGCTAAACGACCCAACCGTTTCTAGCCGTTATCAAGGCCCGGAATGTAAATTTTATGGGCAGGTGTCGAAAATTTCCAAATATTTTCAACTATTAATAGCTGTTTTTTGCCGGTTGCGGACAAACAAAATGGACGATAGAGAAAAATTGTCACTAGACCTTTTTTTGTAGCTCTCACATTATAGATCCTAAATCTAACCTTTGAATTATTTTGACCTCCGACCAATGGATTTCGGCCGCTATTAACCTCAAAAACAAACTTTTCACGTAAATATTTACAAAAGAAATTGCACATAATCACGTTTTTTTCGGCCAAACCAAATGGAGATAAGGGCAAAAGGTCACTGGACCTATATTTTCAGTAGATCTGGACGAATTTGCTAAATTGATGGGTCAATCAGATTTGAGCTACGACCAACGGTTCGGCCGCTATCGGGCTCCGAAACAATTATTTTTATCGAAAAAATCCTCTGGAATGTCAAAATATTCGAGCGTTTTGCCGCCTTAACCATGGAAGATAGAGCAAAAGATCACTGAACCTTTTTTGTAGATCACTTCATTCCTGACTAAACGATTTTTTTCGTCAGATCCGAACTAGCTCCAACGGTTTGCCCGCTATCGGGCTTACAAAAAATGCCTGCAAGGGTAAAAAATGCGCGTTTTTTTGCGAATTTTTTTGAGGGGTTTAAAATGAAAAATTCCCGGTTTTCAGACTTTTCCTGTTGTGTTTATACGGCAAAAGTAACCTGCGTGCAAAATATTCAAGTTTCTAGCACGTCTAGAAGTAGGTTTAGAAAATTTGTATACATATATCAGTCAGTCACAGTTTCACATGCGGCTGTATAAGTATATTAGACTCGCCTTCCGCTCGCTGTGGGCTACGCCCCCAGGCCCCCATTTGGGCGTTGGCTAATTTCGGGGATAAGCGTAATTCGGTGATTTGGTTAAATTCATAAACGTGAATGTTTCCAAACTTTATGTATCCGTTCTCGAGAATCTTACGGGTCGTAAAGCTTCGCTAACGCTCAGCCAAAAATATGTGTGGTGGTACAATATTAGTCAATTGATGTGGGTAGAAGAGTTAAGTTATGTGTTCGCGAAATTTGGAGATCAAGAAGAATTTGGTTTTAACCAAAGTCAGAAGGACGTATGTATACCATCGGTTCATTTTTCCGGATTTACCCAATCTTTTGACTTTGGAGGGCGTTTTGCGGCTTAACCGTTAGAGATACGACAAAAAGTGACTGAACCTTTCTTGTCGGAAATGTAATTTTGTCTTTTGATTGTGCCCTCAGATTTGATCTACGACCTATGGTTTAGTCGGTACAACGCTTGGAATAAATGTCTGCACTGGTGGGGAAAAAGAGCGATTTGGTGATTGGTAAAATTCGGACATGAGGTCATGCCAGGAACTTCCCTGGGGGGTTTAATGATTACCGGGGGTTTAACATTTCAGGAGGTTTAAATGTACTCAGGAGCTTATCTGGTCATAACCCAGGAAATCCCTGGGGGGGGGTAATGTTACCACGGAGGGTTTAAGACACCAGGGGGTTTAATTTACGTCAGGAGGTTATCTGGTCTAACTGGGAAATTTCCAGAGGGGGGGTTTATTGTTACTGTGTGTCTAACACACACGTGGTTTCTCTTTTAGAAGGTGTTGTGTGTGTTAAAATAAATAAATTCTCTATGTCACTATCTACTATTGGCGTTTAGCTAACGCTCAGCCAATTCCCTGGGGGGGGGGGGTTGTAAATCACCCGGTAAAACGTAGTAATAATTGTTAAATCCGGAACCAATATGAATTTGAACAAATCATAGTAGCAAAAATATCTAAAACAACCAAAATGTGCATTTTGTAAAAAAAACACGATAAATATTTTACCAAATGAAAGCGATTTACAGGCATACTAAAGGATATAAGACAAAAGGCTACTGGACCCTTTTTTATAGATCTCATAGTTATCTAGTTACTGAATGATAAAGATTTAAACTCCAATCAACGGATTCGGCTGATACCAGACGCCAGAAACCCAGATTTATACGTATCAATTCACAAAATAATTGCATTTAAAAACGCGTTTTGCGGTCGAAACCATTGTCGAAAGGTCAAAAAGTCACTGGACCTCTTTTGGAAGATCAATTCATTTGCATAAATCAAACCTTTTGTTTTATTTTGACTTCCGACCAATAGTTTTGCCGCTATCGACACCAAAAACAGAAATGGTTCACGTGAAAAATTACATAAATTTTTGCAACATAATCACGTATTGCGGTCAAACCGGATAGAGTTAGGTCAAAAAGGTCACTGGACACTTTTCTGTAGATCAACGTAATTTGCTAATTTACTGGGTCAATCCAGATTTGAGCTACGACCTAACCGTTCGGGCCGCTATCGGGCTCGAAACATTTATTTATTATCGAAAAAATCTCTGGAATTTCAAATGTTTCGAGCGTTTTGTCGCTTAACCATGGAAGATAGAGCAAAAAGTCACTGGAAACCTTTTTTGTAGTTCACTTCATTCCTGACCCATGAATTTTCTGTCAGATCCGAGCTAGCTCCAACGGTTCGCCCTCTATCGGTCTTACAAAAAATGGCCTGCAGGGGTGAAGAATGCGCGAATTTTTTTGGGAATTTTTTTGAGGGGTTGAAATGAAAAATTCCTCACTTTTCGGGATTTTCCTGGTGGTTACACGTGGAACAGCTATCTTGGTACCAAATTTCAAGTCTCTAACTCAATCTGGAAGTAGGTTAGAATTAGTTATACGTGAAGTCAAGTCAGTCAGTTACACATGCGGTTGTAATATATATTAGACTCGCCTTCGCTTCGCTGGGGGCTTAACGGCCCCCAGGCCCCCTTTTGGGTATTAGCCGAATTCCGGGGGAGTAAGAATTGATTTGGTGATAGGTAAAATTTCTGATAGTAATGTCCATAAACCAGGAAAATTCCCAGGGGAGGTTGTAACTTTACCGGGGGTTAAGGCATCAGGGGGAGATCTGGTCCATAACAGGAACTTCCCAAGGGGGTGTAAGAGATTTGAGGTGATTCGGTAAAATTCGGACGTGAGGTTCATGCCAGGAAATTGCCTGGGGGGGTTAAATGTTTACCAGGGGAGTTAACACAATCAGAGGTTAATTTACTCCAGGAGGTTATCTGTTCATACCATGAAGTCGCCGGAGGGGGTAAATGTTACGGTGTTTAATGACACACCGTGTGCCCAATTGTACAGGTTAGCTCAGCGAGTTAAAATAGGCCAAGCCAGGAATTTCCCCAGAGGTAATGTTAACCGGGAAAAGTTTATGTCCGAGCTTAAGATTACTGGTTTGGGAGTGAAAAATTGAACCAACTTTATCTTACTATTTCAGATTAACTCAAACTTTTGACTTCAAAGGCATTTTGTGGCTTAAACCGTTAGAGAAACGACAAAAAGTGACATGGAACTTTCTTGTCGGAAATTTGATTTTGGTCTTTTTCGAATCTGGTGTCCCGAATTCAGCAACGACGTTCTGGTTTAGCCAGTACTGAGCTGTGGAGAAAGGACATCCGCACTGGTGGGCTATTGTGATTTATTTAGTGGAAATCTAACAAAAACCCAACCTAGTCTCATAATTTTTAAGTTGTTTTAGGGTGTTTAATTTTCTCAGAGGTTTATCATGTCATGGCAGGAAATATCCCGGGTGGGGGGAGGATTAATGTTAAAGGTTTTAGACATCAGGGGGTTTATATCTGGTCATACCAGGAACGTTCCCAAGGGTGGTTAAGGGAATTGGTGATTGGGTAAAATTCGAACGATGAGGTCATGCCAGAAAAATCCCTGGGGGGGTTTAAAGTTCCTGGGGTGTTTAGACATCAGGGGGTTATATGGTTATAACCAGTGAAATTCCCAAAGGGAGTTAAGAGATTTGGTGATTGTTAGAATTCGGACGATAAGGTCATGCCAGGAAATTCCCTGGGGTGTATAAATGTAACCCCGAGGGTTAACACATCAGGGGGTTAAATTTACTGAGGAGGTTATCAGGTCATACCAGTAAATTCCCGTGGAGGGGGTTCATGTTACCGGGGGTTAATGACACACATGTGCCTCTTTTAGATGTATGTGTCTGTGAATCAAATAATATAATATATATTGCTCTGTCCCAATCTACTATTAACGCTTAGCTAACGCTCAGCCAGTTTCTAATGTGGATTTGGTATCCACTCATTAACGTAGCAAAGCAAGTGCAAACTGAATCTGAGAACGAATTACACAAATATTAGTCACATATTAAATTTAAAAAACCAAAATTGCCAATCTACGACAAATATTGTGTAATGTTATAGCGTTTTCGGGCTTATAAAAGGACATACAACATAAAGGTACATAACCTTTTTTTGTTAATCCCATCAAATTGTAAGTCATAAACATTTATTACATTTAAGCTAGAACTAACTGTATAGGCCGCTATCGACTTTATAAACAAAGTCTTATTAAACACAAATTATGAGAAATATTAACATTTATTAGCCGAACCAATGGAGATAGAGCAAAAAGTCACTGAACCTTATTTTGTAGATCGCGTTAATTAGTAAATTAAAATCAAATTTTTATTTTGTGCTACAATTAGAGTTTTGTCCGCAATAAGACCCAGAACACAAAATTCTCACGTAAAACTTAAAAAATTGATACTTAACAACGCGTAATTCGGCCAAACCGTTGAGGATAGAGGCTAATGTTACTGGGGGGGGGGGGGGGGGGGGGGGAAAAAGCCTTTTTTGTAGATCACGCTATTTGCTAAATTTCCCTATGAAAATTTGTTTTGAGCTACGACCCAACCTTGTTAGGCCGCTATCGAGCCCGAAAAGGTAAATTTTTAGGCGAAAAATTTCCAAATATTTTAATTTAATCGCGTTTTGCGGCCAAACCGATGGAGATGTATACAAAAAGTCACGTGGAACCTTTATTGTAGTTCACTTCAGTCCTGGACCATTAATTTTTCGTCAGATTGGAAAACCTAGCTCCAATCGGTTCGGCCCGCTTATAGGGCTTCAAAGGAAAGGCCTGAGGGGCAAAACATGGGTCCGATTCGGGAATTTTTTTGAGGGGTTCCAAAATAAAAAAATCCGGTTTTCAGACTTTTTCCCGGAGGTTTTGAAGATACGTGAGACGTCGTTGCAAAATTTCCACGTTTCCATGCACTTCTAGAACTATGTTAGAATTTGTATACCCCTAATGAGTCAGTCAGTCAGTCAGTTACATATGCGTCTGTATATATATTATGATTATCTCAGAAGTTGTCCTTTAAAATTGTTTGTGACACGCACAATAAGGTTATTAGATAAGCTTAGTTACTATACAATATTATTACAAACTAATGCTAATAATAAATAAGCCGCAAAACAGTTTACTGTATCGATGAATCCTTTTACCCTTTTCCAATTGAACCAGGGATTAGATGTTTAAAACAAATGTTTTTCAATTTAACACTGTTCCCAAGACCCAATTCCGACAGT
>NW_025786708.1:0-16799 GCF_021130785.1 Homalodisca vitripennis
TTCCAAAAAAATTCCACTCTGTCTCAAAAAAAGAATTGGATTTCGGTAAATAAGCCTCATAGAACTTGATACAATGGGGCATAGATAATCGCAAGTTAATTCACCAAACAACTTTTCATAAACCAAGTCACATACATTGCTTTTAAAACCAACGTCACCAACATTGAATATGTGGGCTTTTATAACTCGACAAGCCTTGGAACGGATTATGTAATGGAAGCCACAAAACCAGCCGTGGCTACCCAATGTTTGGCTCTGTGACATTGGGCAGCTTTTACTCAAATAATACCTTTTTATGGGATAAAATTCGCTGTAAAATGGTTCATTCTATAATAGGTAAATGAAACAAGACGAGACACATATTTGAGTTATATGGTTATTAACAGAAGGGATATTAATTTTTCTATCAACACAATGAAAACAGTAACTTGAAACAAATTTTCTGAACTATAACAAGATAGGAGCGTACCAAATTGCTTGACGTGAAAAAAAGTGTTATTAAAAATGTAGCTTAATTAATGAGCTGCGCTACGGAAAACGTATAGGCAAGCAATAATACAGAAATGATAATTTTACAACTACTTAGCAAACAAAAGGGAATTTTGAATTTAGCTCCAGTTCACCTTCCTGTTACGTGCAACATTTAAAATCTAATGCTGTTTCAGACTTCACTTCTGAAATCAGAAGTTATTTTCGTCTGAAGGGATAAAAAAAGTTTACGATTGAGCGCGCTACGATATTGGCTGACACGATCCCAAAGCACTGTGGAGCAACCGAGTCTTCTACACTCAAAGCAGCTATGGTGGGATGGGCGCTCAATTTTGTACCTGACGAGACAATGAGAATACCTCTTCACCTAGATTGCACTATGTCTTTTCATCCTAGGTGTCTGTGATGTTGAAATATCCCAGCGGGAGAGGAGAGCTTCGTTTAGAACTACTTAGTTCTTTGTCACCGAAAATGTTCTGGATCATTTCAGACGAAAATGACTCCAGATTTCAGTATTGAAGTATGAAAAGGCATCAGAATTCGGATGCTGCACTTGACAGAAAGGTAAAATGGAGCTAAACTCAACATTCTCATCGAATCAGCTCATCGCACTATAGCTGCTTTACTAATAAAATGAAATTGTGTTAGTCTACTGAATAATAGAAAACTCAAACAAATCTAGTTATTTGAATTGTTACTTTATCACACTGAAGATATCTCGAGAAATATTACAATATGAGTTCTATGATGGTAAATTAAAGAAGCACTGCTATTAAACGCAAGTTATGTAAAAAAAACATGTTAACTATATTAACGTTACAATATAATTCGGAGAAAGAAATATATACCACTAATGAGTTCTTTGATGGTACATTACAGAAGCACTGCTATGAAACGCACGTTACGGGAGCAAACATGTTACTATATTAGGTTGCAAGATATCATCGAGAAATATTACTAATATGAGTTCTATGAGGGTACATTAAAGAAGCACTGTTATTCTATTAAACGCAAGTTATGTAAAATAAACATGTTACATATAGTACGTTGCAATATATTTTCGAGAAATATTACACTATGATTTCTATGATGGTACATTACAGAAGCACTGCTATTGAAATGCACGTTACGCAAGCAAACATTTTACTATATTAGGTTGCAAGATATTTCGAGAAATATTACAATATGAATTCTATGGTGGTACTGTTAAAGAAGCATTCCTGATGAAACGCACGTTATGCAAAAAAAAACATGTTACTATATTACGTTGCACTATATTTCGAGAAATATTACAATATAAGTTCTATGGTGGTACATTTACAGAAGCACTGCTATGAAACGCACGTTACGGAAGCAAAACATGTTACTAAACTATTAAAATAATGTAGCTCAATTATTTAACTGGGCGCGCTACGGAAAAAACGTATAGGCAAAGCAATAATACAGAGATGATTCATTTTACAAACTACTTAGAAAACAAAAGGGAATTACTTTGTAATATAGCTCCAGTATTTCACCTTCCTCTTACTTCCTCATACTGCAGTCAACCTAAAATCTAATGCTGTATTTTCATACTTTAATTCTGAAATCAGGAAGTTATTTTCGTCTGAAGGAATCCAAAAAATGTTTACAATTTGAGTGCATCTACGATACTGGCTCGACAAGATCCCAAAGCACACGGTGAAGCAACCGAGTTCTTCTACCACGTCAAAGCAGCTATGGTGGAATGGTGCGCTTAATTTTGCACACTGAAATATGACAACGAGAATACCTTATTCACATAGTATTGTGGCACTATTTTTTTTTTTATTTTTCATCCTGAAAAACAGTCAAAAGACAGTCAGAGGTGGAGTTGTGTGCTCTGATGTAAGAAAATGTCCCAGGAGGGGAGGGGTTGCTTCGTATTTAACTACTTCGTCTTCGTCACCGAATCAATTTTTTTGGATATCCCTTCAGACGAAAAACGACTCCCTGATTTACAGTATTAAATTAAAGTAATGGAAAAGGCTATCAGAATTCGGGGAAAAAAATAAAATGCTACACTTTGGAGAGTAAAGGTGTGAAATCAGAGCTAAACACTCCAACATTCACATCGATATCAAAGCTCGCATCAAACCATAGGCTGCTTCAACTAATATTGTGTTATCTCTGACTGAGGTTAATATAATGTCTCCAAACAAATCTTAGTTATTTTAATTGTTACTTTATCCAAGACTGCAAGTTATCTCGAGAAATATTACAATATGAGTTCTATGATGGTAACGTTAAAGAAAGCAACTGCTATGCAAACGCACGTTATGGAAACAAACACGGTTACTATATTATGTTGCAAGATATCTCGAGAAAATAAATTAACAATATGAGTTATATGATGGTACATTAAAGAAGCACTGCTATGAAACGCACGTTATGGAAACAAACACGTTACTATATTATGTTCCAAGATATCTCGAGAAATCTTTTAGCATGAGATCGATGAGGGCACAGGTTTTTTCCTGAATGATTATTTAAAAGCAGTGTTTATTTAATAAAAATGTGCATAATCTTTCATTTTACTTCATGCTATATATTTAAATAAGTCTATATCAAAAAGATAACGTTTTAAATGTGTTGGGGTGGTTAGATTAGGAGTATTAATATGTCACATGTAAATATACTACTTAATTTGTTTTGCACTTATGTTCGTTATAAATCTAGTTCTTCTACTTTCTAGCTGCCACTATTTTTACTTATTAGATTAATACACAATTTCTAATACGCTAAGAGAAATCATATTAAGTGACCTACACCATCATCGAATCCTAATGATCTATATACAGTGTTGCCTCTATAGGCATGATTCTTAGTGCACAGTATTTATGTATATTATTTTCCAAATATAGTAGAGAAAGAGAGACAGGCTGACAGACAAACAGAGATAATGTGTTTTCAGCCCCTTGATGGATAAGCTTCGCTAAAGCTCGGTCTATTAATTCAATGATGGATGTTTGCAAAATATCTCAACGGTAATTTGATATTGTTGAAGCTTCGCTTGATACAGACTATCAAACTCCTGGTCGAGATTTTCTTAGTATTATTTTTGTTATCTAATTGTCTTTAAATAGTTATATACTCTTAATTATCATAAAAATAAAGTGTTACCAAATAAAATTAATGATTATTTTATTAAAGTATGAAAAATAATAATTTTTAATCAAGTAAGGTGTCAATTTTCATAAAAATATGTGAGAGTCCAAAACCTGGAGCTAAATCCGAATAGAGGTCAGTTCGGCACGTCGCTATATTTATGTGCAGCTCTGTACGCCCCTAAACCGTATACATTCGTCATAACATCTCGCCGGTAGAGTGGAACACACAACACACATCCTTCAACACGAAAAAGCTTTAAATGAGTGCTGTTTTGTACTGTACTTCATTCCATATTAATTTCTTTAATTCACAAGAAAAGAAATAAATAAAACTCAAAACTTACAAGAACAATGTCCTACGTTCTAAAAAATAAGTAAGATACAAATCTTTTCAATCAAAGAAATATTCAAGCAAGATTTATCGACGATCTATATCAACAATATTTGTTAATTTTATTACAATGTAATTATTTTAAGATTTATTCAGGCTCAGATGTGGGTTAAGAAATGAATAAAATTGATTTCCTTATATTCATTATAATAAAAATTAAAAGTCTAGTCACGGGAAGAAAAGGTATAGGCAGAGCGTTAGGGAACAGTTTTAAAGTGGTATGATGGGTAAACATAGTGGGCAAAGATACAATAGATAAACTTCAAGTGAATAAATATACTTGAAAACTAAGTAGATATCTAGATACTTAGATATCTAGATTCAAACAGTGATATTTTTATTCATTATGTAAAATTAAAAAGATAATAGTTTAGAAACATCTGTGTTTAAAAGTCAGAGATAAGAACTTTCAGACAGAGGCAACCTTGCGTTGGAGTACCCTTCCGAACGTATTGGAAATTTTTATTATTTTTAACAATTACTGACAAAAACTAACCTACTAATAAAGTAAAAATGAGAATATTATCAAATAATACCAATAATATATCGAAAAATAATTCATTTAGTAGACTTTTAAATTTTGGCATGAAACTATCATTTCCACATAAAAAACTCAGCAGGACTGAGTGGTGTATATATGATGATGTACATTATGGAATTATGTGATAGTAGTAAAATATGGAAATTTTGCCTGATCTTTAATTTTGGTGTGAAATTTCTTATCTTTCTATGGTTTTAATGGACCTGTTTTATAAAATAATGCCAGCAAGACATCTTCAACATTATCTAATTATATATAGATTAAGGACAATTTTTCCAAGCAAAACCTCAGCGAAAGCTTGTTACGGGAAAACAACATTGTAGCGTTAACACTTATTACGTTACAAAAGTAATTTTATTACGGATATTGAACAGTTTTAGATTTTGCGAGTACTTTAATTAGAATATTTACTTTACAATGTCAAATCCAAACGCGTAATCGTAAATACCTCATATTTGTAATAGGTAAATATATCAAGTTTCCTTTAGTGTTGCCGTAGTAGGACCCCGTCCAAATCTTTATTACTAGACCTGGCCAAGGCAGGAGACTTTCCGTTTTTATATTTTCTGTTGGCTTTTACACATCTAGATTGTTTCACAATAATCCTTCCTTAACCGACTTATTCCCAGTGAATTGTGTATTTATAGAGATAAAGTATTAGTGGATACTACATACAGTTTCTACAAGCAGAGAAGGTTAATTTCAAAACGGAGACAAAAATTAGGGTATATATTGGAAACCTTTAATGATATGGGCAATTGGTAATCCGTTTTCTTATTAGTGCGAGCATTTCCCTTTTCTTGTTAACATCATATCAAAAAAGATCTTTGATATAAATCTTTTTGGTTAAGGAGTTCTTAAGTGCAGTAAAAAAAATATTTAAAACACTGTATTGGACTGGCTCGACGAATAGAGTTCATTACTTCCACCATCCATATCCAAATGATACCCTGGAGTTTAGTGTCATACTTGTTTTGCTTGGTCTAGTTGAGGAATTAACTGTTAGTAGCAACGAACTGTAGTCTGAAGTCTAATGAGTATACTTGCCTAGTTTATAAAACAACATGCTACTTTATACTATTTTTCAGAACTTACTTAAATTACATTTTTGCCACGTAGTAATGATTTATTTTGATACAAAACAGACACATAACATAGTTATAATTTCTAAATATTGTTACGTACTAAACCTATTTTCATAGTAAAGTCCTTGGAGTATATTCATATCTATTCTGAAAATTATTATCTTCTTCTTGGTGTAGCCGCAAGAAGTTAACCTTAAAAGATAAGCTATTTTGAACGATAAATTGATCTTAACACGATTACTTTGTATGGCTGTTACAAGGGATTAACGGGTAAATATCTTATTTGATCTTGCTTTGCTTCAAAGGGTAAGGCCAAGTGGTCTATAGAACTGGGGAATTAATGTATATATTTCATCTGAATCAACAGCTCTTGTTATTTCATGATTGGGACAATCTGAAAAACAAGGTTAAAATATAATGAACTCCTCTACGTAGGAAAGGAGTTAATTAAATTACTTAGCCATATTCATAAGTATATATTTCTCTACCAAACGTCCTATACTTAAGTGGGGTTATTTGCAATACTGGAATCCTCAGTAACATAATAAATTAATGAGCGGACCCGACAAGCAACCCTAATCTCGTAGGTGTAGAGGTGAATTAAAAGATCTCTTTTCCTCCAATGATGGCTGATTTTTCCTACCTGTAAGACGTGGCATTGGAGGAGCAGCAATGCATTATGTTGCAGTTGGTAGATTATGTGGAAGATGATTTTGGGGGACGATGTGCTGTATATATAAGATATGAATTTTTAATATTTCATATACAGTAATCGATACAACGCACCAGCGGTTTAAATAGTCCGGACAACTCCTTCTCCTATACGAACTTGTCCAGTCTCGCACCCACCTGACTGATGAGAAGAGTGGATATATTTCTTCGAGGAGTATTTGCCACTACTTGTATTGAAATAAACTATTGATAAATCGCTTGAATAGAAATAAGAAAACTTAACAGCTTAGTAATAAATTCTTTATGAATAATTTATCTTCCTGGGTTTGTACACCCCCCCCCCCCCCCCCCTTTTTATTGAACCTTACTAACACAAGTATTATACTACTAATTAAATTTATATAGTAGTTATCGCTTATGGATACACATTTCACTGTGAATTGTATGGGTATAAGTGACAAGTAGATTAATGGGTTACGATTTAATATTTTAAAACCTTCATCTAAATTTGTACTTGTTCGTCATAATTACTAAAATATATACAGTTTATTGGGGAGGCCATTCATTAAAAGAATCAATAAAAATATATACTTCATAATAATTCATTCACAATGAGACCCCCCACTGTGATAAAATTTTAAACGGTAGCCCCCCACCCCCCCAGGCTCCCCCCCCCCCCCCCCCAGAACTTTTAATCATTATCTTACGTTTAAATAAAACTGTTTCTGTGCAAGTTTTGGATTGTGAAAAAAAAAAAAAAACCTTAATGTTTTATTAGTCTGCAATAACAAAGGTTTCTTAGAACTAATCACTGAGCCACTGCAGACATTCTGGTAAAAGAAAAAAAAAAAAATTATCTAAAATTAAACTTGATTTTAACAGGGGTTTATAATTGTATTAGATAATTGTATATTGTTTATAGATATAGATCCTATCTTATCTTTTCAGTTTAATGATCGATAAGTTTGATTTCTTAATATCAGTTGCTCATAATTTATGGTCAGACGTTAAATAAACAATCTTAATTTAAGTCAAATATGTTATCCCTACAAGACTATGTAACAATGTGTTATTCGACAAGGAACAATGTCAAGCAGCCAGAAAAAACTAAAAGATTTTCACAATTTTAGGGGGGGGGGTTCCATTTCATATTTCCGGCCTATGGATTCTTATAGTTAATATTAAAATATATTCTTTATATAAAAATATTAATAAGTCGTTATTAAATTCCCTTAACCATATATAGAAACCACCTAGTGATTTCTATTAGCAAAACTAATCAGCAAAAAAATCAGCGACTTGCCAGGACATACATTTGAAATACAACATACACCACTCTTTTTAAACCTTCACATTATTAAAATTCCATAAAAAAAGAATAAAACTGTATGTTTATGGAAACATTATACGTGAAAACAAAAATATTATGGATATATTATAAAACGATATAATAATTATAATAAATTGATTACGGACCTTGCTCTAAACATATTAAAACTAATTTTTTGACCCAAATTTTTTTATTACATGGCTTTAACTTTATATTGATATTTAACTTATAATATTAATTAATTTATTAAAAATTTAATTTTAAATTAAAACAAATATTTTAAATTTCGTTTTATTCAGTTTCCATAGTTTGTTTTAAAATTGTGAAATATTTATATAATTTAAAAATTGTAAGGATTCACGATCTGGCGCCTTGAAATCTTTGATATGTCGAAAAGGCCTCGTCTGAGCGAAATAAAGGTATATGATAATTGTGACTTTTCTTTTATCAAACAATAGAACCACCCCCCTAATAGTACCTACTATGTTTTTGGTTTATGCATATAATGGAATACAGGAATTTTATACATACATATACTATATATATATATATATATAGTATATATAACCCTAATATATATATAATAATATATACACACACATATGTATATATACAAGTATATTGATCTTCACTGGAAAGATGATTATTTATATAAAATGATTGTATTTTAGTTTCAAAAATGAGATTTAAATATATTTTAGTAGTCACATTTATTTGTTTGACTAAGTAGTTTACTAGTTTGAAATAGATCTAAAAAACTCAATATATTCAAAAGAATTGAATTCACAATATTGCCCTTTGTTCATAATTAAACGTGAAAACAATATTGGCAACATTATCAAACTCAATTTAAACATTACATCACCACAGCAACCACAAAAACATTACATACAGGACTGAGGTCGAATGTCAACCACTGAATGTGTGTTAGTGGTCACATTAAAAGTTTCACATGCTTCAGCAGTGCAATTACTACTATAAATCTCTAGTAAAATGAAATGCTACTCTCCATTTTATAAGGCGCAACTGAAAATTTAAAAATCCTCCTCATTAACTTCAAAATATTCTGGCCGTTAGCTTAATCATTACATATAATACTCTATACCCACCCCCTCCTAATACATTAAATAACATTTATTCATTTAAATAAAATTAAAAAGATGTATTAAGAAAGATTTTTTGTACTAAATAAATAGATTGTATGTTTTATTAAATCCGACAATACTAATCCCCGTGAATTTAGTCCTCCCCCGCCAATCCAATTGGAGCTTTGAGGTATTGATTGGCGAAGGTTATAAATGCAAACCGGATAAACTTCTTTTTTATATTTTGCGTTTAGGCTCCCCCCCGTGTTTTTTAAAACGGCAAATTCTTTTAAAAGGTTTGCCGTTTTTGCTGAAGCAAAATTGTCTTATTTTTAATCATTCCCTACTGTATGAAACCTCTACACTCAGAAAATAAATAATTCGTAGGCAGGAACAATTCCCCATGGTTTTAAAACCTTAACTTCCTGGGCTCCTCTAAAGGGCGCCCCCCCCCATGGAGTCAGGTCTGTAGACAGAAGACGACCAACAAAGTATAACGGCTTTGGGTGAGTGGACAGGACCTCAAAAATTATGCGTGGCTGAGATATTTTTATTTGTAAACTCTCTAATAATAAAAAGAGGTTATAAAAAAAATGTTTTGAAATAATACTACGAAAACGAATCTAGTTCAGACATGCACTCTACCTCATTAAAGATGTTCTTTTCAAGATGTTACTTTTGGAGTTGTTAGTTTTCGTGGTATTTTGATTTGTTATATGTGATTGCTTTCTTAAGGGGGAGTAAGATATTGTTTTAATTAAATATTTTTTTAATTTTACATGTATTGGTTAAAAATCTCAAATGCATTATATAGCTATTTCAAGTAGTTTTTAAATAAATATTTAATATTATTGTAAGCTGATTACTTTTGTAATACATGTGAGTTAAGGTTTACAACAGAAAAAATTCGGGTCGGTATGGCCTGGTTATTGATTTGGGAGGGGAGAAAGGTAAATTCTATGAGTTTAGCTTGACAGTAAAATAAACAAATTGGGGTAATGTTAAATATCCTACTTATGCGTTTTGCCAGGTCTGGTTCTTGAGATAATGTATGACAAATTATTTGATAAAAATTAAAAATTTACGTGTATGTTAACAAAAAAGGAAAGGGTTTAATAATCAGCTTTATTTTATTCATGGGACTGATAGTTGTTATTATTTTGGCTAATATTTTAAATTAATATTTACAAAAAAAAAACAATGTATTACCCTAATAAATTCGAATAATACTAGCTTCTATTCTCTCCAATTTTATAGCATGCAAGAATTTCCCATCGAGGTCATGGTTACATAAGGGTATAAACTCAAAGTTTCCAGGGATTGGAATCTATTACTGTTCGGTCAGGTTGGCTGAGGGTAGTGTATTATTACATACCAAAAAGGAAAGAAACAGAAATGAAGGTAAAGAAATGAAATTAAAAGGGTTCAAACGTTACCATCAAAAGCTACTTGGACGGCTCCAGTTTTAGCGTTGTCACTGCTACAGGATGCAAGTTAAACCGTAAACATCAAATTACCAAGTACGACCGTAGTCACGCATCACGGCTAATCATCATTGGTAGTACAGGTTTACCGCTGGGTCGTATCTACATTAAATAAATTTACCGAGAATAACAATTACTTGTAAATTAATAAACTGTGGTTAGGGGAGGGTAAAATGATAATTGTTATTAAATCCATGGTAATACCATCACATTTTTGTCCATGCAAAGCTAATTACATATTTATCATTTTGAAAATATTCTTTCTTTGTCATGGTGTTTCTTAATGGCACCACTCGGACGTGGGTGCTTTCACAATAAAAACTGTCATTTCCCATGTCACCAAAAAACCCTTATTCCTTTAGGACTTTCAGTAAAAGTTTTAATCTAAACAGAATTAACTTATCCCATTCATGGAGAACATAAGCTGAGTGTGCCCTTCTGTCTAGTGCGAGTGTGTATATCAAGTGAAAAAACTAAATAATAGAGAAACTACGACTCGCAGCCGCTTTATAGATCGAAGGAGGAGAAAGCATTGCAGGAATATCAATACGGAGGTAGTTATCGTTTACGTCAATGTTCCTGAGTGTTAAAAATTCCTCTTTTCGAGCCTCCAATGACAAGCAAAACAAAGTGTTACGTATAAAATGAGTTCTTTTACTGTTAATAAAATTTACCTCATTTTATAAAATATCATACTTAATTGGTGCAATTATTTTAGAAATTCTTTATTAGAACAAATAGGGAAATCTAAGTTATGACAAATAGAGGAAATTGTTACCAATATAATTATCTCTATAATATAAAAATGCATAGCGAAATGTGTTGAGTCAAGGGCGCTAATATCGATAGTGGGCTGAAACCAATTCAGTTCATTCTTTTTGTAAAAATGGGTTCCCATTTAAAATCCGAGGAATATTTTTTATGAAGAAAAAGTATATGCCTTGAATATTTTGCGAATTCAGAAATAATTTTAATGATTTTTACGTTGTCAAAATTTTAAAATTAAACTTGGGCACTAAACAGCGGTTAAGAAGCCTATAGTTTTCGACAAAACTTTTCTGAAAATATCTGTTTTATAATTAAAATTTTATTCAATAATAAGTTAAAAAGGTGCATTGATCGGTAAGGCACCCCCCCCCCCCCCCCCCCCCCCCCCAGCTAGTGTTAATGCAGATATTTAAATAAAACATTAGTATATTTACCATTTTTTTAACTACAGACTTGCGGCCAGTGACGAATTATAAAATCATCTAATGAATTATAATAAATCTACTGTTATAAAACTAAGCCTTAATGAACAAAGTTATGAAAGTTTTCACATAAGTTTCCTTTAAACTGTGGTGGTTCCTCCTTCTTGACATTTATGATATTAGAATTTCAACAAATGGCTTATGGAAAAACCAAGAGAAATATGGAATACTAAAAATACCATACAATTAAATTCATTCTTCCTCCCTGGCTACAGTCCAAAAAAAGTGTAACGACAAAAACTGAAAATAACGATTATTTTAGAGTGTTTGCATTAACCTTAGTAAGGGTATTTTACCTCTTATAGCGAAAGAAAAATACATACAGAATAGGTACAGGACTTCTCCCCTAGGTCGTAATACGGCCCTTTTCAGTAGTTCCTACTTATTATGTGGTCATTCTTTACCTTACATTAGGAACAAGGCAAACCTTAACTAATGTCCAACAACTCCGAATTTTGACCAATAATAGATTTTCGCGAGAAACTAGGATAAATCGTAACGTATATAGTATTTTTTGATCGAGGTTATATGCAAAGCTAAACTGTGATATAGTAGTGTAAGTGAAGTTTTAAACGGTTCTTAAGCTAGGCACTCTTTCACAAGAAGTAGGCATCATCGTGTCCTAGTAAGAATATGATATAGTTTTTCTTCCGTCAGAAAAAACAAAGGCTAAACTCTGAATATGGTACTGGATATATCTTAGATCTGAAAATATATGACAAGGACTGGAAGTTTACGCTTTTTGACCGAATTAAGTTTCCGAGACCTTTGTGATCCGAGCTTTGTGTTTTATTGATCGGGATGACAAGTCAGATTTAGCTGTGACGTTATGTATATAACTAATTAAAACCATAAATGCTCCCTCAAAACCCCCGTTTGCCAAAAATTTTAAATATTAAATAATTAAGTATGTAAACTCCAGATACTATTTACCATGAACTTAAATAATATCTAGCTTGATGTATGCCCTAATTACGTTTTAAAATTTTTTACAGGGACCTTCCATTAGTTCGCCTTCCTCGCGCCCTCCCGCGGCTGACTGCGGCGTGCAGGTGCGATTCGCCTTCTTCGCGCACTCCGCGGCCCGACTGCGGCGTGGCAAATTGGCCGACCTTGCCCTCCCGAATGCAAGAAAGGGACCAGCGTGTAAGTTTTGCCCGCTTTGTGCTGAGATCAGGAGTGGACCTCGTGGCCAGCCTGTGGAACCACACCATTGAAGTTCTTGAAGCCGAAAATTCCAATGCTTGAAAGAGGGAGGGGAAGAAAAGTGCGCAGTCGAAAGAGAGCAGAAATAGAAACTAATGGGAGGTGCATTACAATAAAAAAAGACTTCCGAAAACCCCCAATACACAAACAATGTTCACCGAAAGAGTCATCCGCCTACGAGTGCGCCTCATCACAGTGGTGAACCGAGAAAAGAAGAGAAGAGCGCAATAATAAGCAAAGAATCATCTCTACCCAATTCTCATCAATTAATTATTGAAGGAGATAGCCATCACACGCTGTGGTTTTTGACAGGTATTGTTGCGTCGGATGTGTTGACCTGCGAGAACATGGTTGGAGGTGTCTGCAAACCTGGAGCCAAGTTAATGGAAGCAACATCTGACGATGTCGCCCACCGGTCCGTGGCTGCTTGCTACGTCCATCGGGTGGCTGGCACCGAATGACGTTTGCATGCGGTCAGCAGTAACAATATATACAGACACTAGCGCCGGCATCACGGAGTAAACTGAGAAACCTCTCAGAGTTGTTGTCTCCACCCTGCACCTGCCTCACATGACACGATCCTGCCAGCCAGTCACCAAATCAAACCAAGAGACAGTGGGCTGATTAACAACTACCATCGAAGAAATTGTGTGAAAGTGCATCGTGGGTGCATAGGTCCTACATATTCTAATAACAACGGGAGAGGCGCTTTTACACAACCTAGGAGATGCATCTAAAGAGGAACACGAAGCATCTGCAGTACCAGGAATTAAATAAGAGTGCCTGGCCGGAAAATAGGACTCTTACCGCTTCACGTGAGACACTCCCAACCACCCGTCCATCAGCCGAGAGGAGTTCAAAATAATGGGCGGAAGACAGATCAAGCCATTGAGTTTCCAACTGCACCACTAACGACTGCCTTTCAGCCACCATTCCGCATCTGAGCCCCCGCACACATCCTGTATGAATCCATTGCGGAAGCAGTAAAATTCCGCTCACCGGTGCGACAAAGTCGGCCCATCAAGCACCATCACAGACACAACGGAGGCATAAAAATCTGCTTTTTTTTTTTTTTCCTCTAAAGTGTCAGAAAAAACAAAATAAAAAATAACATAAATTGGGGTACAATAAGTTCAGAAAACCAGATCAAAAAACGGACAATGCAAGAACAAAATCAAATTCACAAAATTCCAAATTTAACTCGTGCAGTTTCCGTCGTGCATCCAAAAAGCGCAGTCTGCCCACAATAAAGTTGATGAGACTAATGCTAATGGCAGAAGAGCTGCAACCCCGACATATTTGTTTGTTTCTGAACATGGCTATCACGGCTGAGACCGTTTCAAATGTTCAGAATTGACTATTATGTAATTGCTTACAATTTTTCCCACCGAAAAAAAAAAAAAAAAACTCAAACAAATTTTTAAAGGAGGTGGTGTGGTCAATTTTTGTCACATCACTATTGAATTTTCAACCCGTCAGAATGGATTACTGCTGATGATCCTAGACTTTTGAGGTGGGGGGCATTAAAATTGATACAAATTCCGGCGGACAAAATTATAGTGGAATGGCTTATATAAATCCCCAAATGGATGTACCGAAAACTTTTTTGAAAAGTTTTGAAACGTTACTAAATTTACTCCAATTCACAAATCGTTGAAGTTCATCATTACCGGTGAACTTTCAACATCGATGTGATAGACCACACCAACCCTCTGACCCAGTCGACTACGGGATAATTCTCAGTTCTTTCGGCTTAATTTGGTCCGTGAACTCGCCAACAATCGACCGCTTCGTCGAGTAACAGCCATCCGACAACCGTCATTACTAACGTAATAGACTGTTCTGTTTTCTGTCATAGATGCGGCCATCTCAAACCACTAACGTCACAGGAAGCCGTAATATTAGCACCAGAACCCAAAATTTGAAACTCCGTCAAATAAAAAGGCAAAACGGGATCAAAAGCCGGCAAACATAGAGCTATTTAAGAAGTTTCTAATGAAAACATCATGGGAATTTCTGGATACGCTTTGAGGCGGGTGGAAGATGCCTTTAACACACGTTTTTTTTCGACTGTTTAACTCAATCTGCCTTAAATTGACTTGTCCACTGGCAAAAATTTTAAAGAACGTACTAAGAAAAAGAGTAATACCTGGATTACTCAGGGTATAACTCGATTCAAGAGAAAGACTAAAATTTTATCATTCCAATATAAGTTAAATCTGAAAATGATGATTTCATAACGCTTTTTTCGAAATTTAAAAAAGGAATTACCGCAAAGCCATAAGAAACGCCAAGGCACGAGACGCCAACTATGAAAACCAACTAAAACAATCCGATAATCTGTTCAAAAAGCGCCTGGAATATAATAAACCCTAAACACAAAACAACAAAACACATCAAAATTCTCAATTCCGAAACTTAAAATTATTAATAAAATTATTGATGAATCTATTAAAAGTGGCAATTGCGTTTAATGATTTCTTTTCAACTGTTGCTGGAAGCAGTACAGTTCTTTGAAATCAGAATATACCCTGCGGAGGGTTATAGACTAGATCGGCCCTACGGTCCCCATTTGGGTTTTTTGATTTTCCTTCGTCCTGTGAGTGAGGTGTGAGGTGGCCCGTATCATGGCCAGGATCTCAAACCAAAGAGATCTTGTGACATTAAATGGATTGTCTGTGTGGTTAATCAAAAAGTGCTTTAAGCATATTGGCGAACACCACACACAAAATTAATCAAATCTCTCGATTTCCACAGGGTGTCTTTCCGTCCGTACTGAAGATATCCAATCCTGTGATTCCCGTTTACAAAAAAGATGATCCTGTGCTCCTCTAGCAACTATCGTCCCAATTTCAATCCTCGCCCAGTTCTTAGCAAAGTTTTTGAGAAAGCTTTCCTCAATCAGCTTGAAAAATTCCATGACCCCGCTTCGAAATTCTCTGTCCCCGAACATTTCGGGTTTAGGAAAGACAAATCGACCATCGATGCCGTAACCTGAACTTATTACATAATGTTTGTCCGATGGCCTGGAGAAAAGAGAACAGTTTCGTGAGCATTATTTCTTCGACCTCTTCCAAAAGCCATTGAACTGTGAGCTTCATGCGACACTTTGCTGCACCAGTTATGGACTAGTGGTAAAATAGGGGTTTGCCGTACGATTGGCTCTCGACTTATCTTAAAGATAGAGAATAATGCGTACGGATTGCGTAATGCTCTGTCTAATATGATCAAAATGCCCTTTGGTGTCCCTAAGGGATCAATATTAGGGCCAGTTCTATTCCTATAATAGTATGTCAACCATGTTGAATACATCCAATACCAGAATGGAAAGGTGATTCAATATGCTGATGACACGACCTCTCTGTATTAAATCGAAATATAAAACTGATCATGAAGTGAAATCATTTATCGATTTAAATTCATGGCATCGAACATTTCTCAAGGACTCAATCTGAAAACAACCAGCTCAAAATCAAACTCAATAAAATTTTTGCCTTCGGCATCGACATTGAACCGGAGTATCGTCCCGCAGTAATGATGGGACGATGTTCTCTTTGGAAGCAGGCGAAATCGGTTAAGGTTTCCTTGTAATGTAACATTGATCGAGGACTGACATGGGACTTTCACATTGACAGCATCTGCTCCAAGGGTTGCTTCTGGCATTTATGTTTTTGCGTAACCTTGCAAAATTCTGTACTATTGTTGTATTTAAAAACTGCCTACATTTGGCCTGAAACATCCATATTTGTCCCTTACGGCTTAAGATTTGTGGGGCAGCTGTTCTAAATACAAATTCGCAGAGTATTTAGAGCTCAAAAGAAAAGCTATCAGAATTATTTTACAAATTGAATTTCAGAGACGTCGTGTAAAAAGCAAAGATGCCTTCAGAGAGCATTGGATTGTTAACCTTTACCCTGTCTCTAAGTTCCTGCGAGACGTCGTTCTATAACTGTCGTCTTAAATGCTAGATGCTCCCAAGGCAGTGACGACCACCAATACGAGACAATAGGCAGGACAAACTTTCGGATTGTTCAACATAGAACGAGTGCATTTGAACACGTTGCCGTCCCAAGTTGGTGTGAAACTGATAAACAAGCTGCCTGAAGGGAATAAAACATCTCATTGATTTGAAAAAAAC
>NW_025786709.1:0-38534 GCF_021130785.1 Homalodisca vitripennis
CTGTAACATAAACAGAGAATATTAAAAGTGCGGTAAAAAATTTACCGTGCACTACCTGCGTTATAATACACACTTACAGCTACAGTGGTTTAATTACACAATACTAGTATACGTTGATATGAGACAGAAAACACTGTTTTCCAACATGGTACACAAGAAAATATAAAACATATTATAGACAAGACACGCAATCAGGCCTGGCGCCAACTGATTAGAGCGGTCCTCTAGCGGCATCGCGACAGAGTTACATGGGAACGTATACCGCGCCGAGCAGACCGACACTAGTGCGCTCTTGTACCATTGGGGACGAACTCTCGACTGGAACGAGGAATGATTATCAAATCATACCATATCTATGTAAGAACCATTATCTAAGGCGATACAGTGGAAATGTATATAGCTCGAATCTCAATCATTACAAACTTCCTTATGTACAATATTTCCAATGTACGCCTAATGTCTGGTAACGTTATACAAGGTATTTTAGCAACACGATGTATTGTGGTAAAAACCCT
Source organism: Homalodisca vitripennis (assembly GCF_021130785.1). Lineage (NCBI taxonomy): Eukaryota > Metazoa > Arthropoda > Insecta > Hemiptera > Cicadellidae > Homalodisca > Homalodisca vitripennis. The sequence goes on from NW_025786709.1 coordinate 516, forward strand.
CAATAAGGAGCCTTCAGTTTAACTCACCACAAAGGAAATGAAAGCCCTTATAACAGAACCTCTCTCTAACTGTAAAAGACAGTGAGTATGTAATATGAACCCTACGATAACAAATCTAATCTGTAAATGACACGTGCACTCTTTCCCCTTTCACAAATACTACTGTACTAGAGTCAGTTAAACCTCTTAAAGATGACGTTTTACTGTCCTAAACCACAGAAAATGAAATGAAATGAAATGAAAATTTGTTTATTTAAACAGGCAAAAGTTAGGGCCTCATGGCCCTTTCTTACACTTAACCTGTCTGATAAATAAGCAGAACAATAAACAACATGACAAATATTAACCAAATTAATATTGACACTAATATACCTTACTAAATACATTAAATCAAACATTAATCTAAACACTAAAAAAATTATAAATATGATACTTCTAAATAAAAATATAAGTATACAATCATGACACAAAATAATACTACAACTTCCATCTTTAATAATAACCAAAAACTATAATTAATACCTAATAACAATAATTTATAAATATATAATAAGAATATTTTTGAAATAAATAATATATATGCGGTTTGCCTTACTCACACTCCTCACACACAATGCCAGCACCACACCCACAGACCCCTAGGACGGATCCGCCCCGACCAAACCGTTCATGGTACAAACGTTTCAGTGCCGCCACAAACCGCCGATCTCCCTCAATGGAAGTGACTTCTTGGGGGAGGGAGTTCCACAGACGACAACCCATCACTTGAAAAGATCTATCAAATACTACAGTCCTGTGTTGGGGCATTCTTAAGGTACGAGAACCAGAGCGAGTGCTTTCTTACACTATCATGAGATATAAATTGGAAATAGTTTGAAAAATATTTTGGAAATCCAGATTGTAAAATTGAATGAACTAAATTTAGTATTTTGATTGATCGTTGTTCTTTTAATTTCAAAATATTTCCCTGAATATAGTACGGTGTAATGTGTTGGTCTCCGTCCTCACATCATAAACGTAACGTAAACAGTAGTTTTCAGTCCTTTGCAGCTTCTCACTAAGTGCTACCGTCATGTCATTCATCACAGAGTTGCAGTAATTGAAGTGTGGAAGTACTAGTGATTTTGGTCAACAGTAGTTTGATCCGTTTCAGGTAGAAATCTTTGTAAGCGTTTCAGTGAGTGGACAGATGCGAAAACTTTTTTACATATATCCCTCACCGCTTCCGTCCAAGTCAAATTCGAGTTAAATGTCAAACCAAGATTTTTCACTGTTTCGTAGTATGGTAGAGTAGGTCCGTCAATAATTAAGGATTCAATAGTGTTCGGGTCCAGAAAGTTCCGTAAACGTGTGGTGGCATATAAGTATTGGTTTTGGTTTTTGCATGGTTTTTAGTGTAAGCCCATGGTTTTTTCCACACCATAAAACAATATTTTTAATGTCGTCATTCATCCTGTTGATGCAGTCGTTAATGGAGTTAACGTCGAAGTGCAAGTAGATTTGTAGGTCATCAGCGTACATGTGATACCTGCAGTATTTGAGAACTCTGTGAATGTCATTTACATACAGTACAAAGAGTAGGGGACCCAGGATAGAACCCTGAGGCACCCCACAAGTAACACACCCCCAGTCCGAAGTCACGTCACAACCTTGACACACTGCCTTCTTTCTGACAGGTATGATCTCAGCCAATTAAGAACATGATCAGAAAACCCTACTACCCTTAATTTAGCTAACAGTAAACTTGTGGTTTACGCTGTCGAAAAGCTTTAGAAAAATCAAAGAGAGTAAGAATTGTGCCCTGTCTATGGTCCATGGCAAGTCGTATGTCATCAGTCTACCTTTAGCAGTGCAGTTTCAGTACTGTGGTTTGTGCGAAAAACCAGATTGGTAGTCACTTAATATGTTTATAGTTAGTCAGATATTCAGTAATTTGACAGTGCACTATTCTCTCAAGGCCTTTAGATAGTGCACGGTAGAATACTTATCGGCCTGTAATCCGAGCATGACACTGGAGCTGAGATCTTGTTGAGGGGGAGGACAAGGGCAGACTTCCATTGAAAAGGAAAGAAAAACACACAGCTTCTTAATGACGTGTTTGAAGATTTAAAGTAATAAATAGGGAGGACAGCAAAGGAGGATATTTTTAATGAGGCGTATTGGAATACCGTCACACCCAACAGCATTGCTGCGGATACGGGCGTATAGCCCTCAACACGTCACCCTGTATCACTGGCTTAAAAGTAAACTCAGGATAATTTCGCCTGTGATCAGGTAAGTTATGAAGATAGGTTAAGTAGTCATTCACTTGACCTTGGTTGATAGTTGGACTACAAGAAGTGAAAAAGGTATTTAATTCATTCAATGGGATATGGACCTGATGTGATTCCACGTTTGCTTTCCCCACCCCAAGGCTTTTAACTTTTCGCCATAAGTCGCTTGACGACTGTTTTCTGTTCTCAAAAAGACTTCGCGTGTATCTCCAGTCTGGAATTGCGTAGAAGCTGCTTAACCCTATTCCTAAGTTCACGGTACTGGTCCATAAGTATAAGATCTTGGGAGCGCCTCGCTCTCCTGTACAGACTGTCGCGACGTGCCATCAGACTGAGAATTTCGTTTGTCATCCAGGGCACTGGACGCCTTTTACTAATACGCTTTGTCACTATAGGTGCATGTTTGTCATAAAACACCCATGAGGGTTTTATTTAAAATCATCCACCATATCATCTACAGATTCAAGTTTTCAAGGTTTTGCCATGAAATCATCAAAATATCAGACATAAACGCAGCCTCATCCATATTTTTAAAGTCTCTGTATTTTATGAATCTAACTTGAGCCTTAGGTATATTTACAAAATAAAACACAATAGATTAGGTCATGCTTTGATATGGCAGGGACTGGAAGTTGCCCATGAAGGACGATATGCTGTGGTTCTGAAACAACCATAAGGTCAAGAAGAGTGTCAGATCCGGCAGTGTGGTGTGTCGGTTCCAGTGGCAGTATTGTCAGATTACAAGAATCGAGAATAGAAAGTCAGTTGTCTATAGTCATAGTCGTGATTGTTTTTTCAGTAAATCAGTATTGAAGTCGCCCATGATCAATATTCGACTATATCCATGCATAAGTTGCAAGAGAGCATTTTCAAAGTCTGCCAGATGACCAGTCCTAGGCGGGCGATAAACACACTCCCAGTAATAGTTACATCCGAACCAGACAAGCCAATTTCAATGAAAATGGAATTCGGGCCTGGCCGAGTACTCAGATGGAGATAACGCAAGCTGTTTACATCTCAAGCCCTCCCGGACATAAACCGCAACACCTCCACCTGTCTTTCCCAGTCTGTCGTTCCGCTGCAGAGTATATCCGGGAAGGGCCCACCTCACTTATACGAATACTCGGCTTGAGCCACGTTTCCGAAATGCCAATCAGATCAAAATTTTGAGGCCGAAATATTTCTCTGATCTCATCAATTATGCCCCCTCAAGCGACTGAGCATTAATATGTGCGGCTTTCAAGTGTCTAGGGTAAGGCGCTAAGGAGCTAGATAAGATATCAGCTGTGGAGGGATGAGGCGGGGAGGGGAGGGGGAACCGGTCGGTCGGTGCGGCGACAGCTGTGCGGACCCGCTATCCTGGGTCCACAGTCCACGGTGGCGCGACACGCCCGCCCCGGCTCGCGGCCGCGGCACTGACATACCCACACACACTCACACACACACTCATCCACTCAATAATGCTCTTAACTATTTTTACCTGAGCCAAAACACAGTTACATGCTGTACGGCTCCTTGTGCGAAAATAAAATAAAATAAAATAGGGGTGCAATAAATAAAATAATTATAACAATGGAATACAATAATAAAATGCTGTATAAAACTAAAGGTTTATAAATTTATATAATTAATTACGGTAGTCGAAATAATAAGATACTAACAAAATAAAGAAGATCTTGTGCTAACACAAATGAAAAAGAAAAAGAAAAGTTATTTTCCCATGTAGATCGCAGTGTTGATAATGTTTTCTATTTAAAATCATTAATGGTTTATTACATGTTTTTTTATGCTATTCAAAACCGAGTGCAGTGTAAAACACAATATAAAGTAATAACACGTACATTACCATATACATATACAAAACATATATAACATAATAAAAAAGGAAAAAAAATCAAGCCTTACTTTTACTTTTACCTATAGAAAACAAAAATCATAATAAAATTATAAATAGTTTTAAATTAAAAAAAAAAATGAAATACTTCTAATTTAAGCTACTTTTAAATCAATAGGTACTTTACGTCCGCCAACCTTGTAGCCTTGCCTTTGTGTTCCACGGCTGTCCACCCACAATATCTCCGACTTCGCTAATATGGAGAACTGCTATTAATCCATTTCAGGTTTGTATTGCCTAGATTTAGGTTGCACTGATCCGGCAATTTAACATATCAACCTTATCCTGATAGTTAGTGAATCATATCCATTTCAAATCTTAAAAGTTGCTATTTTTAATTGTATTGTATTGTAACGGTTCTAACTTGTTTTAGATAACAGCTCAAATTAAAATATTTCATACAGCGAACACTAATAAATACTTTAAAAGCACCATAATGATTTTTAGTGTGTTCATATTATTGGTTAAGCAATGACAACATCAAAAAGGTTTGTTTCATTAACAGTTACCTAGCAGCGCAGCATCTACTACTGTGAAATTTATGAAACTTTATGGTGTTACCTCTGTATAACACAGTGCAATCTGCTTGTGTTGTGATAAGCTAAATCTTTAATAAAGGAACAAATATACTTATCCTCCTATTTTTCCAATAACAACTTGAGTGAACTTCTTTAAAGCATGAAAACTGTTTAATGCGACATATGTTATTTACAACCCAGGTCCTCAAGTTATTAAAATAAGTAGGGCATAAAACAATTCTTATGCAACATTAAATTATCCCAGAGATATCAATGTTAATATGTACCAAAAGAAATGCGTGAATTCATCCACGAAATTCATCTGCCCAGCGACGCGAAAACTACTGTTATCCATGGTGTGGAAAAGCCGATTGCTGAGGAGCTCTGATGCTGGGAGACATGTATATTATAGTCTGAGGTAGTAATAGCATCGACATTATTAAAATACTGTTGTCGTTCGAAAACCTTGGAAAACGCTTAAAGATATTTTGAAACACACTTAGTTCAAAATTGCAATAAATTGTATAGTGTATTGTATTGTACCGATCCAACTTATTATTCTTGTTGGTGTGGAGTAAACGGAAACATACAATACAGAATAAAGCTATACAAATATACTAAATATTAGTCACCAAACTAGGACTGTTTGCGTTATCCCACAAACAGATTCGTAACTGTTAACAGCGTTTTACAATCGGTCTTTTGATCCAATTTAAATCTAACAATCAGCAGGTATACGCAATAATCCCTTCTACAATATGGATCTAAAATTGTCTATGTGAGCGAGAGTTTGGTAGTATTTAGGAATTTGAAAACTCAAAATTGGATTTTGGCCGACCATCAAACTACTGAAGAAACTCCAATTTATGAAATAATCATTTCCTATTCAGGCCTATATTGTTCCTCCCACCGTTACCTTACAACTTGGTTCCAAGATACAACACTGGAATACTAGTAGATAATTGAACAAAAATGTTAGTAAAAGAACACGACAGGGGATTTGATTTATTGTTTATAATTTAATATACAGTATTAAACATATAACACAGCTTTATGATTAGCGATTACAATAATATATCGGCACTCTGTATATTGGCTCTTCTTCCACGTTTTACATGGACGTTGGAGGGGACAGGCATTACCCTGGTTATGTATTACTTTTGCACTTGAGTCACCTGTCACTCAATCAGTTATTAGTGCACATATAAGCTAAACTAAACTGTATATATCACTTTTACCTGCAGTTTACAATGGATTTTAAAACTTAGAATGCACTTTCAATTGTGAGAAAATAGTTAAAAACGTATTATTTTGATTATTAGACTTGCACAGTCGGTGTCATGAGTGTCATCTAGGTTTTTTGTTCACGCCAAGTTTATTATTATTACCAAAATTAAAGGCTTGAAATATTTTGGACCCAATTACAGATTACACCGAAAACATCCAATAGTTCACATCTGGTTATATACACGAATTGAATCGGGGGCGGAGCTGAATCGTGATTTACTTGAGCTTAACCAATTAACGATCAGTATGGCTTGTTACTAAAATAACCAACAAACAAGATACGAGCGTGGTGAAAGTAGAAACAGTTTGTAGTCTGTGCTAAAAAATTAATAATCACCGTTTGCTCATAATGGTGACTGATTGGTTGAGGAGAGATCTGCCCCGTCAACTCACCTGCCTTGAGATATGAGTTTATCAAAGACAAGACAGTCTTCTAAAATACGTTTTTGGCCCGTCTGTCAGTGCGATAACTCTTGATAGAAAGTCCTACACACTTGAAACTCAAAACTTCTTACATAGGTTTATGTTGGTCTCAGGAAGAACTCATCGAGGTTTGGGTTAAAAAGATTAAAATAAAAATTAAAAATATTACATTAGCACATTGGACAAAACAAATATGGTTATGGGAAACCATAATGACAATAAGAAGAATAAGTAGAATCATATAAACATTTTATCATTGACATTTTAAGTGACATATTACAGATTTGTTGCAGTTACTTTATTATATTGGTCGGCGAGAATTGTTCAGTCGGATTCTTCGATATTCTATTCTATAGATTTATTAAAGACGGTTCTCCACAGTGAGGCCAAAGTATTCCAAATATTGAATTATGGTAATAAAATTGTCCTATATTTAAGTACGATCTTAAATAAGAAAGCTTTGTCCTTAGTGAAACCTAATTGCTGTAAAATGTATGAAAGAAACAGTTCATCTCTGAAGTTGCTACCAGTACAAGCCTGGATGACTGATGACTGCGGCAGTCCGAGAGCCAACTGAGCCAACGACCGCGCAATATCCCCTTCATTGACCACACACACACACACACACACACAATTGCGACTTGACCGCAATCCAGCATTACGGAATACTGAGTACTAAGGATCGACAGAAATAACGTTAACTCATGTAAATTACTTTATTACCAAGTTTTTAGTATTTCATGTAGTACGTTATATATAAAAAACATTGCAATGGCTTTATTAAGGAAACTTTTGAATTATTGTAAGTTCTATACATTTTTTACTATAATAACAGGGGGAACTATAATAAAAGTTCATTTATTGTGAATTATAATCAAGTTAACCTGCAGCTTACCACATAAAATAAAGGATTGACAAACATAAGAAACCGGTGTTTTATTCCCACTTTCATTAGAACTACGCATTAGTGTCATTTAATTTGCCATACATAGCATCTCTCTGCAATATCTGTGTTCGTTTGCAAATTTATTTATTCCACGAGTTTTCGATATCAACATGATCACCCATATAATTCCAATAGTCTAATTAATTTCATTACAGAATTAATAAGTACTATATTTAAGGCGAATAGTTTTCTAACAATAACAAATTGTTTCCTTGGAATGTAAGATCACGCCAATCAATTACTGACGATAAAATCTCTATTTTATAAGGAAGCATTTCCGCTGGATTACAAGATTCGTCCCCTAAGAGTACAAGAAAACCTCAAATAAGATATCTTTAAACTATAGGAAAAAATGGCTTGATGATAATATTAATACCATGTAAAGTTTAACATTTTCTTATAAGTATGGGGAGCCATTACATGAAGCGTAAGGCGCCTTTTGGGTAAGCGATGTCCATTCAAAACAATGGAACGTTCTCGTAGAAGAATATTAAGAAATTTGCAGACTTGGTGGCGATAGTAACATCTAATTTGTTTTTACATATCTGTAGTATCGACGTTACAAAAAAGAATTATTGATCACATACAAACACACTTTATTAAAAACCTAATTTATATTATTACTATATTTCTTCTCAGATTGATCTCATATGTACATGTTGTATGTTCTACATCAGACCAGAGATCACTGATGTTCCAAACGCCTATTTCCGACTTAGGCGCTGAAGTACAGTTGGATGTTATGTGAGTACTTCACAACGCGAAGTGGACAGCACAGAACAATCAACACAAACACAACTTCCACCTACTACCGTTTGTTTAGCCTTCCAGAACAAAGCAATCTTCTACTTCAGACCACATCTTTAAACTTGCATCATTGTCCCGACTAAACTTGCTATTGTCTTTTGGCACAGAAACATGTCTGGTCTGGTATAACAATAATTGTATTACTGCCTTCAATATACACAACACTGGTTTAAATATATGTATTTGTTTACAATTAACTAGAAAGGATGTTTAATATAAGAAATATTTAAGAAATACATTATAAATATAAAGAAAACAAACCAATATAACGTATAAATTTAACGTTACAAATTAAAATGTATTTTTTTACTCGTACTTGTAGTATAGTAAATTACAACATTTTCAAGTGAGGACGAAACAATGGGATAGGCGCGAAACAATCTACATTTATGAGCCAGGCTATTTACCCCATCAAAGTAGTAATATTTTAAAGTTCAATCACAAAAACGATTATGTATATAACAGTTTAAAAAAATATTTTATTACCATGCCTACATAAATATTGTTTAGACCTAACCGACCAAATTAATGGCAATCTTCTCTGGAAATGATTAATTTTATTCCCTCTACTGGATGAAGGGTAAGAGACGGAGTTTATGAAATTTATATGACGAAATGGATTATTATGAGAAGCTGTGTATTATATCCATTTTATTTATAGTTATGTAAAAAGTGTATATAATAAACGTATACTGTGAAATCATACTCTATTCTATGTTTTGAATTCGATTTAAAATCCTGTTTCACTAGTATTTAAGAATATGCAGAAAACGCACATGTGCACAAAGGAATAGCCAATTAATAAGAACCAATGCAATGAATGGTGGTTTATGTCGTCACACGATGAGTCACATGTGAAAGTCTGCTCAGTCGTCCCTAGCAAGCAACTTATTGGTCATTGCAACAACTGCGGAGTTTCCAAACTCGCAAACTTCAAAAAGTATCTGGGAATAATAAGTGTATCATTTTTTTTATAGAACTAATACTTAAACACCATATTGAAACTCTCCCTCAAAATTAAATACCGTCCACCAAAACGGGTGTTGCGTCGTCGTCTTTTAACTTTGGTTTAACAGGCGACAATTCGCAAGCAACAATATTTTACTGATTGTTATAAGGAAGAAAATAAAAGGCAACATATTAATTTTAAAGCATTTTAAAATTATAATTCATCTAAAAGAAGTGTCAAATGACTGATCCTTCATAAGTAAACTCCTTTGTTAAGTGCAATCAACGACGAGTAATCAAGTACAATCAAGTATTTCAAAGTAAGTATTTAATTGTAAAGAAAGTTTCAACCGCTGGTAAGTAAAGCAATATAAAGGGCACAATTAAAAAAAATATACGGGACAAGAGAGCCAATAATAAATACTAGAACACTTCGGTATGACAAGCACCCATTATTTAAAAGTAGCTCCTTTCCTTGTATTATCATAGATAATATATAATAATCACCAGGTCAGAAAATCACGCAACTAATAATTGCGTTGGATTCTTTTCAATACCTACACCATTCTCACCTATAGGGCAGCATAATTAATCGCCTTGATTTATCTTTAGTCCGTGTTCCGCTATTGCATAAGTTAATTAATTATATTAATTTTAAAAAACCACTCGTACAATTCTGAGATTCATACTTTATGGTGTAATATTACTTATTTATTATACTTGTATTTATAGAGTAACACGCTAACTCTAAATGTTGAGCAGTGAACTGGGGAATACGTGTAACCAATGTTTAAGACACTCGTACAATTCTGAGATCGCATACTTTATGGTGTAATATTATCGATACTTGTATTTATAGAGTAACACGCTAACTCTAAATGTTGAGCAGTGAACTGGGGAATACGTGTAACCAATGTTTAAGACACTCGTACAATTCTGAGATCGCATACTTTATGGTGTAATATTATCGATACACTTGTATTTATAGAGTAAACACGCTAACTCTAAATGTTGAGCAGTGAACTGGGGAATACGTGTAACCAATGTTAAGACACTCGTACAATTATGAGATCGCATACTTTATGGTGTAATATTATCGATACTTGTATTTATAGAGTAACACGCTAACTCTAAATGTTGAGCAGTGAACTGGGGAATACGTGTAACCAATGTTAAGACACTCGTACAATTATGAGATCGCATACTTTATGGTGTAATATTATCGATACTTGTATTTATAGAGTAACACGCTAACTCTAAATGTTGAGCAGTGAACTGGGGAATACGTGTAACCAATGTTAAGACACTCGTACAATTATGAGATCGCATACTTTATGGTGTAATATTATCGATACTTGTATTTATAGAGTAAACACGCTAACTCTAAATGTTGAGCAGTGAAACTGGGGAATACGTGTAACCAATGTTAAGACACTCGTACAATTCTGAGATCGCATACTTTATGGTGTAATATTATCGATACTTGTATTTATAGAGTAACACGCTAACTCTAAATGTTGAGCAGTGAACTGGGGAATACGTGTAACCAATGTTAAGACACTCGTACAATTCTGAGATCGCATACTTTATGGTGTAATATTATCGATACTTGTATTTATAGAGTAACACGCTAACTCTAAAATGTTGAGCAGTGAAACTGGGGAATACGTGTAACCAATGTTAAGACACTCGTACAATTCTGAGATCGCATACTTTATGGTGTAATATTATCGATACTTGTATTTATAGAGTAACACGCTAACTCTAAATGTTGAGCAGTGAACTGGGGAATACGTTTAACCAATGTTAAGGCAGTTATTAACTAAAGTAACCCACCTTACCGCACACCGAGTTACGTCTCTGCCGCAATATGCACGTCATAGATGTTTTACCTGTGACGAAAGCAACTCACTGAAACATTAGTGTGATTATCCAATGAACACGGTGTTTACACTGTGTAAATATCCAGTTGCACCGCTATTCAAGACATTTCCCAATTGCTGGCACTAATTTAAATAACAAATGGCCCTCGTTGTAATACCAGATTTCCTAAAAAAAAACACTCAATTTCCTTGTAAATAAATATTTTAGGGCTGTATTTAATAGAGCAACTTTAGATTCTTGTGGATATTTATGTATACAAATAAATCTAGGACTGAAATAACAATTTGAGCTTGAACCTCTCTGTATGACACTTTCAATAAATTTGACCCACCAATATTTTAGGATGTAACAAACTTTACAAAGTCGAAAACGTGGAAAAAAAGCCAACCAGCAGAGTTGGTCTGTGTTTGCTACTACAGTATATATTGTACACATATTCATTGTATATATAGTATAATAAACTAATAACAATGTATAATGCTTTGTTTTAAGATATGCCAAGCATTTAAAATTAATCTCAAATCATGATTTCGGATTTTTTAATGTTATTAAACTATTAAAACAAGATTTTTTAAACTGTAATAAATTATGAAACTTTGTAGAAATAATATAGAAAAGCAATATAAAAGTAGAAACTTAAGATTCTCAAGAATCTAATGTTTTTCCGTGGTGAAATGCTGTTTAAACGGGCTACTGAAAAAGACCGCAACAACGGACAAGAACGATGTTTACGTAGCGCGCTGAGTCTTCAAATATTAATGAAGGGTCGTAGGAAACGCATGGTTGCCTTGTTTTAACACGGATACATCCATTTTCTTTTTACTTATTTTTACACTTGAATCTCGTACTTTTTAAAATGTTGTGGAGGTAAAAACTCCACATTGAACGTAATTTCGAAGTTTGAATTAGAATATATTAAAATGGCCTCAAAAGGAGGAGGTATATCAGTTCCCAGCACGTCTGTCTACCTAAGCTTATTGCGCACCCCAAGTTCTTCTGCTAGTAAAGCCTGCCTACCCCTGTACCTTCAACGAGATCGAAGAGTGTCTACCCAGAACTAATGTCTAATCCATTGCCTGTGAAGTTTCAATTGGGGTTATTCTCCTACCCCAAGCTTCTCACAGTGTAAAATTCTGTGTTCAGCAGTCTTCTTTGGCTGATTACATAGTGTACTACACTATGCTCTTAATAGAGAGGTCCTGTGGTTCCAGAATTTACTGTGTCCCGAAATACGAGAAATCGAGAGATTGTCTGGCCTTTGTTTAGCTTCATCAGCCAGTCGAGAACTGGATGTTAGTGTCTCTAGTGAGTTTGTTGTCAAATGTTTGCCCAGAGAAACTCTGCCACCGATGACAGTGAACCATTTCCTAACGGCCTGGTAAGCAGTTGACTTGCTTATACCAGAAACCGGTTCAGGTGGAATAAAGTGCCTCTTTGAGCCGTTTATCGCTAATTCGTAAGCGAGTGCATTGCTCCTAAAACCAGTATGTCCAGGAACTCAGCTGAGAGGAACTAATAATTCTCAGCTAATCTCAACTCAATAATTACGTAGCAATTATTATGACTGAATCAGCACGTTGCAATGTTAAAATATCGAACTGCAGCTATGAAATGATTATTCAATTTTCTAATCAGTGCTGTGAAACAATAACGATTGCAATTATAATGGAGGAAACCAGTAATCGGGAGTGGAGAGGTCAGCAAGGCCGGAGTGGTGGAGTGAGGAGGAAGTGACCAATTGGTGAGCGGCGACAGCAGCATTAGACTCGTCTTCATCTTCCTCCGTGGAGTACACGACCAGCCTATATACTAGACTCGACTATCATATCTCCTGAAAAAAGGCAGGTTCGCTCGGTATTCTTCAAGAGGATAAGATCTTGTGGTCGTTGGTAAAAATCTGCTGCAGTAGCTAAAATAACTTACGTCCGTTATTTTATTAGATATGTACGAGTGCAGCCTACGCATGGATGTATATTAGTAGCAGGACCTTCCCCGGAAATTTCTGGGTTTCCTGGAAGAATTTCCACAAATTGGAGCAAAACATTTCCATTGCAAGTCTTCAGAAGATCACTGGTTATTAATAATTATTGGAATTAATTACATTTTCATTTATTAGTTTTAGTTTGTGATTTATATACAAAATTAGTCTACTGTAAATAATTGTTTTAACAGCCATGTATAGAAATGTATTATAACCCCAAAAGTGTATTCTACGCAGTTTGAAATCGTTTCAGTAATAATAGGTTTGTAAAAAACTTCAAGAGGCTGTACAAACTCGGTAGAAATATTCCACATTTCGTAAGGTTGAAGTCTTTCAACTAATGATTCAAACAAGTTATAAAGAAACTGAAATTAAAATTAAAATTAGTCATCATCCGGTTGTTAACAATGTAATAACTTAAATAAGCCTGCCTTTGTGTATCTTCGAAAATTCCTCTTTCCAATACGTAGTAAAAACACAATTCATGAACACAAAATTACAGTCCTCGTTAGGCCCAGATGTTTAGAAAAAACAAGAAATACATTCATAAACTAGACTAATGGCATTTGGTGACAAGTTTAACCGTAGCCGTATAACACGTGTCATACAAATCAACCACTACCATTACTGATTGTGTCGAATATCTAATTAGGATCTCAATGATCAACTGGTGGAGGGTTACAGACGCCTATTGTCTAAAATTAGAACCGAGCACAATAGCATGTAACTAGTAGGAAGCAATGACGCCTATCCTACCTGCATACTCAGGACAGCTAACAAAGAGCAATTGTGGTCACGGTGCACAGAACTGGAACTTTAGATCTACGGTTTGACATCAGTTGCGGATAGAATGACGGAGAAATTATACTTTGTATGTAACTTATTTCCTTCATCAATCTCGATTTAATAAAAAGTTACATACATTTGTATAAAGGCTCAAACTTAAAAGATGACCACTTTGTATAATATTCTCCGCACTCTCCCCGGAATACTAGACATACTTGCAGACAACAATAACACGTTTTAATACCTGAACGCATAATTTTATAGTGCACGATTGCTTAACTGAAATTAACGCTATTTGCTATGATTGTGACAGGTGTAGGTTGTTTCTACTACATAAAAGGCATCACCGACATTGACATATTTTGAATCTCACAAGAGCGGACTATATAGTCAGTATGTATAGCGTAGGATACTATACAACTTTAGTACAGGCCACTGTCGTACCTAAAGTTATTCCACGAAGACACTTTTTAATTTATTTTACTGCTTCCTCCCTTACACAAAAATAAAAAATTGCCGTTCCGTTACTTAATAAACGAATATAACTTACCATAAACAGTGTTCTAAAACGTATATGAATTATATTTGGATATAACGAGTGTCGTGGACATGACGAAGCCTCTAAGAGCTAATTTACAGAATAAAAACTCTGTGCATATAAATCTCAAGAGCTTTAAATCTCTCACCGAGAAAGGTTTTATAACATTGTCTCAAACGGATTAAACTGTTTAAAAGGATTATAATCATTTACTAGAAAATGGTTTATTTGTTAACTGATTATATTGTAAACGTACGACCTTGCGATACATACATAATCTTTCCGTTTTTATTATTAATATTTTAAATCGATATAATAAGTGTAAGTGGAACGTCTCGACGCATTACCTCTTGTTTTCTAAACCAAAAAGTCATTTAAAAAACTAAGTTTGCGAAGACATTATTTCAGAAGCTTCGAGAAGAAATAAGAAGTATATTAAATAATTGGACTATGTCGACAATAGTGTAAGGTTAGACAAGTAGAATGGTGATCGGAGACAGTCCACATTGTACCAAACACGGTAAACATATGAAACAGAATCCTGTACAGTATGACGATGACGAAACGTGGGAATACCGAACTGGAGCAGCCACGTACAGACGATACCGTGGCCTCGCTGTCACCAATTGTGGCTTGCGGTGGATGTGGGCCGCCATCATATTACCGCAGGGCAGGTGACTGGCGAGTGGCGAGTCATATCACGCAGGTGCGTGTCCTGGGGGCTACTGTTACCTTACTACTGTCACCAGCAATACTGAGCAAACAGAAATTACATGTTGGACACTGTTAATGAGGGGGGGGGGGGGTTATAATGTACAAATTACCCACTGAGACAATAAACACACCCAAGTACGCATATTAAGGCGAATGCGATTAAAAAATGAATGAAGAAGCACAGTTTTGCAAGATTCTTTACTTAGCATCGGCTAGTAGTCTAGGATCCTAGAGTTTTACAAAGTAGCCAAATTACGGAGATGCCAGTCTTCAAACTGCTGATATCCTGTGTGATGCCTAACCTTCTATCTTTAAGGCTGATATGAGCACCTTTACAAGGATTAGTCATAGACGGGGTAGTGGGGGAACATGTGGTAAAGGATAACCGATTCATTAACTCCATAACCTCAACCTCTCAACTAGATTACGTCGTTAACCTCAGCTTGGCGAGGCTGCCGGTATGAAGTGTGTTAAGCTGTATAATCCACTGAATCTGATACCAATTAGAGCCTTTTGAGTGGCGAGTATTTTTTTTTCTGAAGAACTATTTATAGTAAAGTACCGTGCACCGGTTTCATTCAGTAGGTTCCACAGTTCTATTTGAGCAAAAATGTCCACACATCCAGATTTGTTTTGTATTTATAAAAAGACAATTTAAATAAAAACGCGTTATTAATTAAACGAAAAAATTATACGCATACGTGAAGATATAACAATATTGTTAGAGCAGGAATAAAGCTTTAACATAGAGAACATGCCTTCACCATAGTAAGTCGTACATAAACCGTAAAGAAATACTTTTTAAGGTATAATTGTAGGTTACACAAAATTTTCAAGCTACTATCTTTACAAACAATTCAGTAATATAACATTTTGGAAAGGAAAATCATCAATGTGAGCGGACTGTACAAATTAGGCAGCACATTTTAAAATTATATTTTGTGATAGCAGTGGATTGTTGGTCATTTAAATTAGGCTACAACTAAAAACCGAAAAGAAGTTGTATCTTCAAAAAAACTAATATCGTCACTGACTAAAAACTGAGTAGATAAACTGTCTGTAACAGGTTCACAATGTTTAAAAGAAACAATGTTCAACATCGAAGTGATTTGATCTGCAAATCTTCATGTAATTGTTGACTTGACTGCATCTGGTGCTTAGCAGTACCGACAATAAAACAGTAATATATAAAAACTAAAAAATTTTCGATGAATCATACAAACTTGTAATTTACATTTATGACCGATATCTAATAATTATTATTTGATACCTGATGAACAGATCAGTTTCTTGTAAACTTTCTTACTGGATGTTACAACAATAGAAGTTCCCTCCAAGTCGGTCACGCTGAGCAGTTACATTACCTCTTGGTTTATTGCTATTGCGACACGAACTATCAACTACGCCGCGCCGCCGCTCAGTGGGGAAAAAAGCGAGAAAAGTTGAGAGTATTAAGGTATAACTGTTTAAAAACAAGATTATGCAATTTCTGTACGTTCATAAAATAGTAACAATCTTTTTTTAGAACTTCTTTCGCCCTTAAATTTCGACCCAACTTGACGAACAGGACAATGAATAATATTATACGATATGTATCTTACAAAATGCCATAAAATAGAATATAATTTTTAAACTCTCGGTTGGGCTGAAACAACATTTTAAAAACACATTAACACCCCAATTACACAAATGTATGATTTAATTTTATTTCGAAGATCAAAGCCGTAAGTTAGTGAGAATCGTTTGAATTACTATGCTTTTAAAAAACCTACACTAATCTCCAGAATGATTTTGCAATTTTTCATAAATAAACATACACCGAAACAGCAATAAAAAAGTCATCTTCGAATATTTGCGTATCTGGTTTCCGCACTTGTTAGATAATAAAGATAACGACATTATCATGAGAAAAGGCCGAGAGGAAAACAGGTTTGAAAGACCACGTGGCACAGGTTTATTACTGGAAAAGGTTAATCTTTGTAAACATTACCCTAGTTTGGACAATTGTAGAATAATATAATGATTGCTATTCTGAGTTAATTTTTATTTACTATTATTCTTTTCAAATGGTAACAATAAAAATGCGTTATATATATATATATATATATATATATATATATATATATATATATATATATATATGTGTGTGTGTGTGTAGAAAAAGGCCAACATATTAATATTAATTAACTATATTTCGCATTACGCTTCTTCAGGTCAAAAGAACATAACAAAACACATAAAATAATTAAAAACAAACATATATATATATATATATATATATATATATATATATATATATATATATATATATATATATAGTTAAAGCACTTCATATAATGCTATATATATATACATAGCATTATATGAAGTGCTTTAACATGGTGGCACGTATTCCTGTATTCACGTCAACGAAATATTGACATATTTTGATCCATAAATAACGTATTTGAGACGAGAAAATCTTCCTGCAAGTCAAGACGCCTTATCATTGCTGTCAAAATCATATTTTTAAAAGTTCGCAGGCAAGGTTTTCTTTTTGTTCCGTTTTTTAATCTTCTTGATTAGATATGTTACGAAATAAAAATATGTGGTTAAAATGGGAATATGTCGCACTTACTCAAATCTCATAGAAAAGTAGTCTGAAATTATTGCAGTGATAAAACAATTATATTAATGTTTAATTATATAATTCATATGCAAAAGTGTCTTGCATAATAGAGGTCATGTATTAAAAAAGTATATTATTGAAACAGCACACCACGTTTATCGCTCTTCCTTCTTTCAATATTAAAAAATTATATTGTTTTATTGAGCTTAGCAACAATACAACCCAATAATACTACACCTAAATTATTCACAAAGTCGAATTTTCAAATTTTTTGTAAAAATATTTAATTGCTAATAAAAATTGTTTACTCCAAAATATTTCCTTTGTTTGGTTGTGATCGCAGAATAAGGTTAAAACTGCAATTTTTGGCAGCCACAACCCATTACCCGCCTCACGTGTGAGAAGACAGTCCTGTCACCACACGCCAAGCAGGCGGTTCAATATCTCTCTAAAGCTTCCAAGCTTTCGTTCTGTTCGTCCTGAACTCAGTATTTAATTCTTAATAGGTCTTCTACTGCAGATATTTTAACACAGGGCACGAATATTTACCAATGATCTACGAGCTGGCATTAATTTCCTGTCCAACTCTTGACAAATCTTTAAATATCCCTCGATTTTGAGGTAGTTCTAATTTACAAATAAGTAAAGAATAGTGTATTATGTACCTAACAATAAAATGATGCTTTTAAATGTATTTAAATTCTATTTACATCGAAAGGACTTGCACAAGGGGACTGCGTTGAGCTTCGCGTTATAAAGGCCTGTGTCACGCACGCCTCTTGGTAGATCATCCCCTACAATATGTCGCATAAACACTAGAAATAAAGTACAATTAGTTATTTAATATAAACCAATTTTTGAATTAATTTGTAAGAAACTTTTCAAACAATTTGGACGTACCACACAAGCGTTTCTTCCAAATATTAATTTTCGAAAAGCCAATATCGAACTTCATGAGAAGTTGCAATTGGCATTACGGAAGATTTGAGTGGCAACATCTTATATAATATACAGCATTAGAACCTCAACACACTACATTGTACTATACTGCATATTAAACTTATAAGACTGTATACACGAGGTGTTCAGTTTTATACATTATGGCAATTCAGTTGTGGTTAATAAATACTGAAGTATACAACGGAACACGAGGAAGTATAAGAACGTCCGGATATTACAATAGAATACTAGAAAGTAGCAGAAGTAGACACTTGACGGTTTGGGCACGTGATGATATGCGAGAGTGGAGACTGGAGAGGCCTGAATTGCGCTCTTGAGACTTCTAGACGCCGCGCCGCGTCCTTCGCCTCGCTGACGATGAGTAACATGTCCCATTTTCTGCTGACTCTCGTTACACGTATTTAGTTATAACAAACTAGCGTCATCAAACAATGTTAACGCTATTCTGTTTGTTAACAGAATAATTATCTACCACTATACATGAATGCTACCTTACATACCCCTCCAAGAGCATGTTAGGAAGGTGGCTATGAAAGTGCATCTTCGGTGAAACGTTTCTTCGCTTAAAATGTTATTTTCGGATATTTACAACTTTCTCAACGGAAATTTTCTTTTCCACATATATTAAAATCTTTAACATATAAGTAGTGCGGTATGAAAAGAAATTAGCATACACACAATTTTAAACCCCAAATGTGAGTGACCCCCAATTAAGGGGGAAAGGGGTTGAATCCAAATTATTAAAGAGTATTCAATTCAAAAATGGGGAACCAAATATTAGTGTATTCCATATATGTAAATCTTAAGTTTCATAGTCCTAAAAATATAGAAATATTTAAAAATAACACGTATACCTACTAGTAGACAAAATCCACAAGGCAGGATAAAATGACAATTTCAACTCGTTTCTAATCTGGAATAAGGAGGAAAGTACAAACTATATTTCAAGTATGGAATATTGAATTATACCAAACTAAAGTTAAGGTTATTACCACTTTCCCCGTTTAACTAGATGGGACTATTCTACAAGTGCACAGGGAGAGAGGAAGAGGGGGAGGGGCAGACGGAGTAATGTACACTGTACACTCGACGCTGTGGAAGGGGTCAGGGCAGGTTGCTAGGTGACGTGAGAAGGGGAACTCCCCCAACAAACGTGGGGTGACTAACCCTTCGTCATTAGTGCATGCAGCGTTGGCACACGACCGACCCATTGACGAGCACGGGCAACAGATACACCACGCTGATGCACTTGTCAGTATAGCAACATGGTATAACGTGTTATCATGACCTACAGATATCTTCCTCATTGGTGTATTCAGCGGTGGCACACGACCGACCCATTTACGAGCACGGGCAACAGATACACCACGCTGATGCACTTGTCAGTATAGCAACATGATATAACGTGTTATCATGACCTACAGACATCTTCCTCATTGGTGTATTCAGCGGTGGCACACGACCGACCCATTGACGAGCACGGGCAACAGATACACCACGCTGATGCACTTGTCAGTATAGCAACATGGTATAACGTGTTATCATGACCTACAGATATCTTCCTCATTGGTGTATTCAGCGGTGGCACACGACCGACCCATTGACGAGCACGGGCAACAGATACACCACGCTGATGCACTTGTCAGTATAGCAACATGGTATAACGTGTTATCATGACCTACAGATATCTTCCTCATTGGTGTATTCAGCGGTGGCACACGACCGACCCATTGACGAGCACGGGCAACAGATACACCACGCTGATGCACTTGTCAGTATAGCAACATGGTATAACGTGTTATCATGACCTACAGATATCTTCCTCATTGGTGTATTCAGCGGTGGCACACGACCGACCCATTGACGAGCACGGGCAACAGATACACCACGCTGATGCACTTGTCAGTATAGCAACATGGTATAACGTGTTATCATGACCTACAGCTTAGTGTTAGTAGAATATAAAGTTATTCTCAGTAATTACAATAATAAAATACATCAAACATTATCCTTATTTTTTACATTCAATTAAGATAATATTAATTGCCGTTTCAAGTATCCAAGTTTCCAGTAAACATAGAAAAACTCGACATGCTTGTTGATGTTATAAATATTGAATCAGAAGATTATAGCACGACTTTGTTAACGTACGACTAGTGTTCTGTAAAACAGAAAATAGATAAATTATTTATATGTTTAAGGAATAGATTAAAATTAAAAATACCTTTATCGTGCATGCTACTAATTTACTGTATATTCTTAATATTAAACAATATTGGAAGTGACTTTTGATGTAATGTCAATAAAAAAAAAACCCCTGGCCTTTCCGGGTAAATGTCGCCTGTGATTCGTTTTACTGACTAATAGTTGTTTAAATGTCAACTGGATTTTATTGATTCCTTTATTAGTATCATATCCGAATGACGAAAAAATATTTACTTTTACAACATAAAATCGCATTTCGGTCTGAGATTACTAAAGGAAATAAGTAATACTCAGCCAAACTGTTATGTTTGATAATTTAGAAACAGTATATATCTAGTATATAATATACACATCCCTATTTAAGGAACAACCCGACAACACGAAAGTGGGCATTTACATAATTTTAATGATGATTCAGTATCTCCCAATGTTATGTGCTTGATGTAATCTTCCATCATCACAAGAGAACTGGAACCAACGTAACCAGGAATTAATGCGTTTCAACACGCTACTTCGCCTTCTCTTTCACCACATTCCACTGCATTTGACCTCTTTAACCGTAATAGAGGAAACGCTGTTCTTAATTAATTATATTACCTATTGTATTTACACAAGTACACTAGTCAAATAATTGTATTTCCATGTCAACGTGACATCGGTCAGTAGCTCCGGTATCAGTACAAAATACTATCTATTCGTAGGGCTATATTCCTAAAGAATGATACAGGGTGGCCTAGTGTTAAAATGTTTTGTGGGTGATAATACAACATAAATGTGGCTCAAATACTGAAATTAAAAGTTTATATCACACACAAACAGCCAAAGAAAGATTATTTTAATTATTTAATAAAAACATGAACATTTCGCCAAAATTTTAAAATTACTATGATATTTCGAAAAAATTTCTTGAACTTCATTACTACCATTGTATTCTACGTTACATTTTGTGCAGGTATATAACTTTTAATTTGTCTTAATCTCCAAAAAATAGTAATTAAATCTACTTAAGCAGAGAAATTCTTATTTGTTTTAATTAAAAGAAAAAGTTTACATTTACAATACTCCACAAAAAATTCTAGAGAAATAGCAAACGTCATAGAAACTGCTTCAAAGCCTGAGCTTTCAGAAAATATGATACATTATTTTCATCATTTAAGTACAGTTATGTGATTTTCAATAGTGTTAAACACGATAGTAACAAATTATAATTTTTGTCTGGGTGTGTGTGTGAGAAATAAAAACTTTTGATTTCCGTATTTGTCACATTTATTTTGTATTATAACCGACAAAAAATTAATAGAACGTCATGGCCACCCTGTACATTCCTACCACGTTTCCTGACACCAATAACCCTTACACTACCACAGCTGGCCACCTCAGCTCTGAGTCACCATCTGGCACAATGAAGTAAAGCAATAACTTTTATATTTTTAATACAGGTTTTCTACATTTCAGCATTGTAAAATATGTCGGCATACATGTAGTATGTTAATGTAGTGAATGGTGAATTTAGTTCAGTCCTATACGTTTAAATATTAACGTTAATTCCATAAGTAGACCTATGCAAGTATTTTCCGTAATTTGACACCTTTCTTTTATTTTAAGTATTTTTTAAGGAAGAGCCGATCTATTTTTAAGTCTTATTCTGTCTGGCCTCATAAGCCGCTGGCCTGTGGGAGGATCTTATCAAACAGAATAGGGGGAGAGTTGATAAAAGGTCGATGGTACTGATAAAAAGAAGTGCTCGACAATCGGTTCTCTCATTTAAATTTAAGTAAATTTACATAAGTAATGCAACAGAATGAAATAATAATGAACACAACTGTTCATCCAATGGACATCAGAAACAAAGTCCATGATTCAGAGGACAACCTGACATTAGGGAATGTCGTAGTAATTCAGGGGGCACTGTTATTTAAATAAATTAAACAGAAGTATCAATTGAATTTCTTAATTTATATCTATCATTCCTAATGACTGAGACAGGGGGATCCTCACTTATAGATGGTTTAAAGTCGGTCAGAAATGATTTATTCATGTCATTACAAGTCAACACAAATTTTTTTGTTCGATGAAATAATATCTTGAAAAGGTATCCTGATCAACTTCGATGGGTGAAGCGAGGGAATTTGGCACCGGAAACCGGATTACGGCGGCTTTCCAACAGTTTAAACCGGCGTTTCCATGATTCGATTTCCACGTAGACTACGGCCAATGGAATCTACCTTAGGATACTAATATAATATATAAAATTCGATCTTCTAATAATATGATCAAACTTCATTCAACACTACATTCATACCCTCCTTGTAGAAAGGTGATCGAATCATGCATTAACAATACGTCCGATGTACCCGAGTATGTCCGGTCTAATGTTTGTACCCGAAAATTAATAGTAACCACTTTGTACTTTATATACTTCAGATTAGCGTTATAGGTATATTTGTGATACGGATACGAGATATTTGTTATACTGTAGAACTATATCGAAAGTGTGCAGCACCGAATGTAATAACTATCGAACGAGGATGGCCGGCAAGTATTACTGTAGTAAAAGAATAATGGTGCCATTAGAGAGCACGTCACAAGTCGACCAATCATAGCGGCCAAGTATCGAATGGCGTGAGTTTGTTGCCTTGTGGAACTCCGTGTGACCTACTCAACATCGACCGCAACTCCAGCCGCATGCACCGCGTCCCTTCACACTCTCTATAGTCAGAGGAAAATAACACAACATATTTTATTGAACAATGCTTATACGAGGTACATCTATTATTGTATCAAGGGTATTAGAAATTTCACTTGTGTATCTCAGTTTTACTACTTTCTAACAGTTATCATTCACAGCGATACCGAAACACGATTTTTTTTAAAATATTTTGAATTGGCATGAACCGAAAAAGTCTTAAATGATATCAATTAATAATAAACAAGAGTTACTTTTTATCCGGCACAATCAATTTGTTTTCGATTTCATTTTTAGTTATGCACATCGCTTCACCCAGAAAAGGTTTGAGATTCAAACCCGTGATATTTATTTTATAACTCAAATGGTACATATAAATAGGGTGTTTCTTAAGTCAACGATAATATTAAAAGAGTTACAACACAAGACACTATTACATTATTTAATGACCGATATTACAACACTATTTTGTAAATTATACTACCAAGTATTCCACAAGGCACATCGCGTACTACTGCTACACCACTAGAATGTCTTGAATAATGTTTAACAGAAACGAATTCATACTACTGTATTAGTAAACCTTAATATTAAATAGAACCAGTTCAAAATCAATTGATTTTCGTAATTTTTTATAATAATTTGTAATTTGTAACAGTTTTTGCTTTAGACCATTTCTGAACGCATTGGACAAAAAATTACTTTACAAAATTACATGTAGTTAATTAAGTTACATTATATTTATTTTAACACATTTAATACAGTATAAAAATGTTGTTTGTTCTTAATTTGGCAAAAAATAAGATAATAATGTGTTGTGTTTATTAAGATATGTATAATACAACTTTTGAAATCCTCACAGGTTGAACATTTATGTAGACAAACATATCAACTTTGTGCGTTAAGCACCAAGTGATGAATGTGAGTACTGATTACACCAAACAGTTTAAAACTACTATAAAAGAGTAAGATATCACAGTTTTCAATGACGTTACGGAGAACGTATATATCATCCGTTATATCAAAGTGAACCCTTAGCTAAACTACAAGTTGAACTTTGTTACCATCAGGATGCACGGTCAAGGGTTTACATCGAACCAAACCTCGTTTCCTGCATCCTACATAAATAATTGGACTCAATACCCCAGCTGGGAAACAAGTTCAAGTGACTACACAAAGCCGAGCTCTCGTCTGTACGCTCATTCACCAGATTACCTGTTTCATATACAACTTTTACATTATGAAGTTATGTCTAAAGAATAAACTGAAGGAGTTACTGTTATATTATATTTGCAGCATTAGCTGTTCATGAACTAGATATAGGTATTGTGCAACAGACTTTGATACATCTATACTAGATGCGGACAACCAGATCATCTTCACCAAGCTCACCGTCGGTATTTGTAGACTATTCATTATTTTTAGTCCTAAGTATTAGTATGCTCACACAATGTGTGATAGGTAGTAAACACACTTTGAGTTACAAATTTCTAACAAAGCTGTATTAAGAAGAATAAATGATACTGGGTTGAATAATATCTTTGATTGCATTAGTTACAAAACCAATGCTATAACGTAAGGCACGAAAAAAGTGAGCGCTCGGACTGCCATCTGTAGAGTGAGAGGTCAGGTGGTAAATATTTGAACAGTAACAATTACAGGTACGTGGCCCAGCCCTAGTGTTGGACCTCAGAACTAACTTAAATAATTCCTGGAACTTCACCACACCTCATCCGTATGAATGATTTATCTCCTATGTAACTAACACAATCAAAGGTAACATTTAACCCAACGAATGATACGTGATATTTGATACACTGCTTGTTAAGTATTTTAAACACATTAAGTATTAAGAGGTATGTAAAAGGTAGTGTTTTAACACTGTGTTAAGTAGTGACATCTTGGTGAACATACAAAAAGCGTTATATACAAATACATAAACTAGTTGTACAAATTAATATCAACACATTCCCAGTGTGAACCTTGTTTAATCGTCACATTACGACTAGGCGTCTGCCGTAATTAACATTGCAATTTCGTGACTTGTGAGTTATAGTCCTGTTGTCACTAATTTGTCACTTCATAATGTAGGCAACTACTTACCGTGAACGATAAAGGTTAGATCAATTAAATTATATCAACATTATTTTATTAATATTATAATTAATAATAATCGATACATATCTATTAAACTTTATAAATATGTATCGATAAATGTAAAACACAGGTTAAACAGTATTTATAAACATAACATAAAATTGAGTAGTGTGATCAAGTGGAAAGATAATGTCGCAAACACCAGTGGCATTTTACATGATTGTTTCAACATAGAAACTAGGTGACTCGGTTGCATTAGCTTTCCTTCCTATCAAACCTGCGAGATCTGTGGCTGCCAGCAATAGCACTCGATGACTCGGTTGCGATTAGCTTTCCTTCGTATCAAGCCTGCGAGATCTGTGGCTGCCAGCAATAGCACTCGATGACTCGTCTACGATTAGCTTTCCTTCGTATCAAGCCTGCGAGATCTGTGGCTGCCAGCAATAGCACTCGATGGCTCGGCTACGATTAGCTTTCCTTCGTATCAAGCCTGCGAGATCTGTGGTTGCCAGCAATAGCACTCGATGACTCGGTTACGATTAGCTTTCCTTCGTATCAAGCCTGCGAGATCTGTGGCTGCCAGCAATAGCACTCGATGACTCGGTTGCGATTAGCTTTCCTTCGTATCAAGCCTGCGAGATCTGTGGCTGCCAGCAATAGCACTCGATGGCTCGGTTGCGATTAGCTTTCCTTCGTATCAAGCCTGCGAGATCTGTGGCTGCCAGCAATAGCACTCGATGGCTCGGCTACGATTAGCTTTCCTTCGTATCAAGCCTGCGAGATCTGTGGCTGCCAGCAATAGCACTCGATGGCTCGGTTGCGATTAGCTTTCCTTCGTATCAAGCCTGCGAGATCTGTGGCTGCCAGCAATAGCACTCGATGACTCGTCTACGATTAGCTTTCCTTCGTATCAAGCCTGCGAGATCTGTGGCTGCCAGCAATAGCACTCGATGGCTCGGTTGCGATTAGCTTTCCTTCGTATCAAGCCTGCGAGATCTGTGGCTGCCAGCAATAGCACTCGATGGCTCGGTTGCGATTAGCTTTCCTTCGTATCAAGCCTGCGAGATCTGTGGCTGCCAGCAATAGCACTCGATGGCTCGGTTGCGATTAGCTTTCCTTCGTATCAAGCCTGCGAGATCTGTGGCTGCCAGCAATAGCACTCGATGACTCGGTTGCGATTAGCTTTCCTTCGTATCAAGCCTGCGAGATCTGTGGCTGCCAGCAATAGCACTCGATGACTCGGTTGCATTAGCTTTCCTTCGTATCAAGCCTGCGAGATCTGTGGCTGCCAGCAATAGCAATAGCCCTCGAAGGCTCGGCTACGATTAGCTTTCCTTCCTATCAAGCCTGCGAGATCTGCGGCCGCCAGCAATAGTGATTGTGGAGCATCTACGAAACTGCAATCTAATTAAAATAATATACAAAAATTTAATCTCATTCCTTCTTCTCTCTATTTAACTTTAAAAACTACAAATTATCTGTATTCCTAATACCAAAAAATAAGGAATCTGTTTATTATTTATTACAAACAGCGTAGTGAATCTACGTGTTAAAAGATGCAGAACATGTTAATGTAACTGTTTTAAAAGGAACAAGATATCCTTTCTCTCTGAGGGATACTTGACTTCTGCCCACTCAACTTGATTGGAAGACTCTTAAGCTAGCTAATTAAGAGTCTACAATCCTATCTACTCACGTATTTGTGTGAAATCTGAAGGTCTGTCTGGAACGGTTTATCGCATTACTCCAAGCAAGACTCAGATGTTATTTGTTTGTGCGAAGAATTGTCGTGTCGAAACCACGATTCGGACCTAAGACGCTACTGTCATAATTTGAGATGTTAACCACTGAGCTCACGGTCAGCATCTTATCATGTTATGCAAAGTGCATTTGATTGACATTATTGTAAAATAATTCAAAATTTGCTTCATAAAAATACATTTTCACACATTTTTGTTGTTGTACGATATTTAATATTTTAATCCATATAACAATTTATGGATTGAGAAAAATAGAATCAAGACCCGTAAGCTAAACAATTACCTTGGCTTACATTGGCTAAGCGTTATCGAAACCCATCACTTGAAAGGATGGGAAAATATTTGCCTGTTCTTACGGTTAATTGGATATTTTAATGTTTACAAAGTTTTAGTGGCTAACTATCGTAACTATAATAATATTAAAAACGGAAGTTAGCATTAAAACCGAAGTGTTTTTCTACGCAATTGCATGCACGGTTTGGACAGATTACTTGTGTTGGGCTAATTCTCACGTAGCTGGTATTCACTTACAATTTACCAGCGCTGATAAATCAGAATCATGGTGGACCGCTAAAGTAAACAAGCTTGTTATTTTATACGCGCGCTGGTAGCTTTCAACGTGTTTGATATTGCCAGGGGTGACGATGCGGGGATAGGTCACGTGATCATCATTGCTGGTAATTCAGCGCTTCGCCATCATCGTATGAATGGAATGAAACTAGCTTGTTTGCTTGGTCGAGTTGTTGCAGAGTCGTGTTTAAATCACCAATTTAAAGTGGATCGTAAATCTTGTGGTAAGGCTTTTGAACATTTTAAAAGTGTATTCTTGTTTATAAAAGAGACGCCAGGGATGTAATCGTGAGTGTGTTAGTTTCGTATCTTGAACCCTAAGGGTTTGGTTGATACACACTAACTTAAAAGTAAAATTAGGTCTTTAAAAGACCTAGTGGAAATGAATGGTTCCCTTGTCCCTTGGAGACATCAAGTCAACTGGCCCACTCGCACTTATAACCGGCGCTGACAAAACAGCCAAGTGTCAGTTGTTATTTTTCATGCTGATATATACAGCTGGTTATAGTAGCTAAGATCAGCAGCAGGTGGCGAATCAGCCAGTGTCAGTGAGCCTTTAGTCTGGAAAGTACAGCGAATATAGTGGACGGGTTTTCCAATTCGACGAATATGAGTTCCATTCTTATTGGGAGACCATAATTTATAAGGTATTATATTCATGAGAGTATTATCCTTATTTTGAAAACTAATTTCTATAAAACTCATATAGTTTAAGTTTGCGGTGGAATGCCAACGTTCGGTGACGTCAGACACGATAAGCACGTTATTGTATGAAATTTCTGTTCAGTGCAAGTTGAAAAAAAAAAAACATTATTTCGATTCGTAGTTTTCCAATTTAACGCGGGCTTTAAATGGATTAGAGAATCTATCAGGGATCGAGACACAACAGCCCTCACAGTTAAACGCCAATAGACAATACGTCAAAGAGAACAATTCTTAGAACTCTTTCCTTTGTTCGTGGATTAAAATTGAATTCAGATCTCATTTCTGTCTCCCAAGAGCCATTCCCATGATGAGTGTTTTCCTCTGTAACTGGACGAAATATAATACTGAAAAATTATAATAAAAGACCGATATTTTCTTCAGAAAAAGACTTTACAAGAATACACAGTACTCTAAAGTTATAATCGAAACAAAGTAATCTATTAAGTGACGCATATTACGTATATCGCTAGATGTCAGTTTTAGCGACTTATCATAATTCACAATTGTAAAAACATTGATTGCTCGCAATAAAAGGAATTTACAATAATTGTTTAGGGCATTTGAATACGCTCTGATAAAGTGAGTTTCAATTTAATCTGGCGCTTCTTTACTTTGTTGTCTAACATTAGGTTCTATATTGTACTTTAATTTAATTGGAAATTTACAAGTGTAAATGTATACTATTGCAATGTTCCTCAAGCTTCAAATTTATCCCGAGTTTTTACAATTATGCTATTGTTGTAAGCAATTGTGTTCCGAATTCCGCCTGCTAAAATCTGTGGATGTCTTGAAGATTACCAGTTTTCCAATAACTATTACAACTCAGTTGTTTTAAAATCCAAAGTCAACAAAACTCAGGTGGTTTGACTAATGCTATTTAAAAAGTAAATTTGGAATAATTATTAGGAGATGTAACTTTTCAAACACCTTATCGGATGCTAACCTTTTGTGATTTTATCAACTGATATATTATTCTTAGAAATGCGTGCTTTTGGCATTTTTTATGTAAACCGCTTAAAGATCATTCATTATCTTCCAGGTGAAAAAATGTGCTAGTATTTCACAAAGTCCACCTGACACACTCGTGGCATACAGAATTCTCGTGAATAGTTAAGTTTTAAAATAGTTCTAGTAAAAAAACTAAATCATCCAAAGAATTATTAAAAAAAAACACATATATCATTCCCGTATGCTTTGAATAAAGTTCAATCAGATAACGACTCATTAAGAAACGAGTTCCGACTTTGTAATATCTCGCGGTTCGCACTTATCGTTAAACCAGCCTGGGCTAGTGAAACAATTACTTATTTAAATCTGTTAAATACTGTTGTAAAATCAAATTATGACACTACAAACGTAGTTTAGTTTGCAGATGTACATGCAACACTACGTACCCTGTTAGTCACTTTGAAAACTCACCGTTGACAGTACGAAATTTTAGAATCGGGCGCCGCATTGTACGAAACAACATTACCGTGTAGCGTTAACGTTGAAACGACATTGTGCGCTGCTAAAGCACGGAACGGAACGGCACAGAGCACAACGCAGCGCTGTTTGGAGTTATGACCGCACGTTTGCGCGGCGCGGCGGCGATAATTACATTTTAATGGCGTCGTCGATTCTCACACTGTCTGTACGGCCACTCCACGTCTGTACCCCTAACGTCGTGTACGTAATGCTTCTAGCCTAGACATATCCTACTACTATGTGTGTTCGAGACTCTGTATGTGTTCTTTACTTAGTATTCGGATAAGATTTTCATACTAATTTTTATTCAACAATGTTATGTGGCATTAGGTGTTTACAGCACGTTTTGTTATGCATGTTAGTCTTAAAAAACATTCTACGACCATAATAACTTTAGTAACCGAATTCGCAAACTTCAATTAAACGCAAGGACAAATTAGTCTCCTGGTTTTTTCCTCTGTCGTTCTTTACAACGCCTCCTCCTACGTTAAACGTAACTACGCAAGTAATTCTAAGAATGCTATAATTCCGAAACACACAACTATAGACCTACTTTTTCTATCTTCTGCCGGCCTTATAGGTTGTACATCATTATGCATAGAACATAATTTAATATAATGGTTACGCACAATTGCCACAGGTACATATGCTATTTTCTTCAGGTACGAATGCCTAAAAAGTATGTTTAAGAATGCTTAAGTAAACTGATCAAGGATACCGCTTCAAGCGTCAGAACCAAAATCTGGAACTAAACTGGATTAAATGATCAAATAAAAAAACTATTTCGACGTGATCGGTGACATGAATCTTCACTTGTTCTAACTTTAATGCATGCTTTATGGGTTCCATGCTTATGCTTTATGGATAACTTATGCAACGTTAGGGTTCCAAGCACGCCGGACGAAGAGCACAGATACAACTTCTCGAAACGTCAGACACTACGTATTTTAACAATTGACCATGACAAATATCCCTCGATCATGTAATCCATTCAATTCAATTTATGATCTATTAATAACTATGAGATCAGTTAATAATTTAAAACTGCACACAAACCAATCAAATCACTCAGTCGCCGATGTGTTTTTAAAATCCGTCCAATCTATATCACTGGATTCACAAAAACACTCCTGTTTTACAGCAATAATCCTAAATTTCTCTTACTTTTTCCGGTTCGACTGGCGTCGGAGAGAGGGAATATCAATCAGTAAATGAATTTCTACGTTCCATCCTGAAACTATACAATACGTGTGTAGTTTTTTTTTAATATTTAGCCAAGTACGAATTCCTTTACAGGTATTCTACTACGATGAAATCAATTACTATAATTAGACACTAAAACCTCAGTCCTTTTTCAACCCTCTAAACTTTTTTTTAAATTAAACATATTTAATCATTGTCGTAAAAATCACTTATCGTATCAACTTTAGTTAGCGACTCTTAGAAAATAGTTATTATAAGCAGTTTCTTTAAATTTAGTACAAATTGACAGATTCTGTTAATTTTTTTTTTTCGAGAATTCTGTCATTCATAATTCTTGATTGGGAGTTTTTTCGACTACGTTAAAGTCGTTAAAAATAACTAAATTGTATAAAATGATCCCGAAATAATGTGTTTCAGTTAATTTCGTAAAACATAAATACTATTCATATCAATTTATTTAGTTACTAACGCGAATTCAGGTAGCACACACGTTTCGCGGCAATATTTTAACTATTCTAACGGAAATAAATGGTTTAATAATAAAAATCTTATTATATTTGATTTGAAAAGTTCGAAAACAACTCGTTGATGAATCACAAACAAGCAGATGTCTGTGCCGGCTGGCTGGCAACGCTACGTAGCGAGTTTCCAGACAAGCTTTTTGCAGCGCGAGATAACGCCACCAAAATTATTGCCGTACTGGGGTGGCGCGGGGGGCGTAACTTGAACCGTAACGAGGGTGGTGGATTTATCGCATTAGAGCCGAATCGGGAGACCCGGAGGGCGAGGGCTGATAAGCCAGCGTGGAGGTCGTGTCATACATAATTTATAAGACACGAAGGTATCTTACCTGTTTTAGTATAAATAGAATTACAAGTTTAGTTTCAATTTTAGTAATTTTAATTAGATTAAAATGTAAAATGTACGTGATAAATTAAATGTAGTATAAATGTAACATATATTTTTATAATATTTCGCAATAATGCATCCATCCCTGATAAGCGGCACATTTTATCATATAAGGCGTCAAACAAATTTATTTCTCATTTATCCATAGCTTTCAGTTATTTTTCTTTCCTCTAGTGTCAATAATTATCAAATTATGAGTAATTATTCAAATTTATATAAGGTAATAAATATTTGACAATTACTCTGAAGCATCTTTACATAATTAGAGCCAATCAAACGTAACCTTAAGAAATATTAGTAGACATTCTTTATTACAGTATTATATTAAAAGGTTTCGAAGACTAAAATTATTACTAATAAACTAGATTTTGAAAATATGGAGAAACATATTATGTTAACTATCTAAAATCGTATTTTACACTGCACGGCTTGTATCTAACCGGTGTTGTTACATACCAAACTACTAAGCGGGCAAAAAACAGAAATCTTTCGGTATAGTAAGTAAACAATGTTACTTAAAAATTTAATAAAAGTGATAATCCAGGTTGTTTTACTTAACGTAGTGTAAAATAAAGCAATTACATTTTTATTTTTATATTTTTATTTTTTGTGATAATATGATAAAAGAAATCTTCTAACAATTGAACATCGCTGTCCGCAAGAAAAATATTATGTGCTTTGTAATAATTTGGGTAATCATCGAGATTTCGAGAGGGGCCGGATGAAGTGAAGAGTCAACGCTCAGGTACTGCAAGTAGAATAGAGCGAGCAAGTAAGGAGTATTACGCTTGTAGGTGGACAAACATAAGAGAATAAATAATAATAAAGAGACAAACCATGCTTACTGCTATATTCTCATCATTCTTATCTGATTGTCTGAGCGCTTATCAATATCTACAGCAACTTGAGTTCATCAGTGTACTTATGCCGTCTGTTTCCTAGATCAATTTCGTTTTCTAGAGAGTATTTTCACGCTGTGATTTTAATGTTAGTTTATCTCAAGAGGATGCATCGAACACCTCAAACTTGTCTTCGGTTCTGGAGCACCATCCTGTTTTAGGTGGTAATAGGTAGAAATTCGAAGTGGCGGCAATTCGCGTCCATCATTCAGGGAAGCTGTATTCCGCACTCAGGAAAGCGTTGATCCGGTACGCGCTGTGATCTAAGAGGACAGAAACTGCAATTATTCGATTATTGAAGGGATTAGATTCGCAGCAAAGCGAATATCATGACTAGCAGTTAGTACAAAAACCTTACTAACTGTTAATTTAAAATGTTTCCAATTCCTCCAAGAGTCTTCAATGACAGATTTTTCTTTATTGGCACATCTCAATTTGACAGACGTGTGATAACCAGCCAGCAGACCCTCCGATTATTTCAAAAATTGTCACTGGTGAAGGAAAACACTTGTTACTGATTTTTTGTTTCACTGAACGATGGCAAATGTCCGGAAAAATCCTCTTTCCTTCATAATCCTTCCATCCTCAAAAATAAACTTCAAAATATTTTCACTGGTGATAATCGGTGATACCTACCATTTTAAGAAGTGCCAACTCGAGGGAATACTTGCGTATATAATACGAGCCATCCCCTGCAATAGTAAAAAAACAACGGTCGGTGAATATGAGAATATTAATCTCGAGAAATAAATGACTAGTCACATCAAGTTGGTACACTGAACAATGCTTGCTAGATGTTCTTCAGGACTTGAACATAACGGATTTCAATGTGCACCACGACGTTGCCTAGTCTAATACTGCTGCTAAAATTTGAAGCTTTCTGCCGAAAATCCATCAACGACCTTGCTACGCGCGACTCTTGTTAACTCTATCTTAAACCTTCAGAGTGACCTTTTTGTATAACTGTTGTATCACACACATTACAACTTCCCAGTGAAATATCTGATAGTGGAATAATGGTGATAGTTCAGTAACGAAACAACTATGCATTAATATACCTGTAGAGGATGGCTTGGATCGTGACGATGAAAATGTTTACAGGTGAGGCTTGTTTTATGCTTAGCGGTGACATGTTTATGTTGACAGAACGCATTAACACCAGCTTACAGTGCGGTGCGGATACCGCGCCATAAATACTGGTACTCACGATATTGTCAGAATAGTTTGCTGCTTAGATACTGTAAGTAGTGCCTGTAATTGTTTGTTAGTTACTTGGCTACTTAAGACTGTAAGGAGTGCAAATGTATTCATAATCTTTCACACTAAACAAACAATGTACGATGGACTATAACTTAACATATGTTATTAAAGAAAATGGAGAATTTCAACGAACAAGTGTGTCTAATGAGAAAATGTTACCACTATTTGGCACTCATCACAAACTAGAATAGCAATGTCACGCCAATGGTAATAGTCACCGACACAAAAAACCATCACAGAAGTTGACTTCCTTGTGTTTGCATAAATGGCCGTTGTTTAAATGAATAAAACAACGACTTGTGTATTACATAAAATGTGAGACAGAAGAGTCTTTATTCAATACAGAAAGTCTCAGAGCAGTCGTTAATCTTTAGTATTGCAAGTAATGATTATGGAATATACACAAGATCTACAGAGAAGACACACAAAGCCATCCGGCGTGTAACTAATTAAGAGGCGAACTATAGTTGCGTCACATCAAAGTTACTGGTGGTGAACCGTTATCAGCATTAACTTTGTATTGGCCACCACCAGTACCACGTTCAGCAATTATAATAGTTTAGTAGCCGATAACAGCCAACTTGCATTGCGTAAGCAAATAACCAGGATTTCTTGAAATCGATACAAGTGTCCTCTAAGAAAGATATTAATCGTCGGTCGTTATAGTTCTTCTGGAGGTCGAAATGAGATATATCAAAGGTATTTTTCACTAATGTGACTTTAACGGTTCTTGATACGCGTAAAACCGACATGTAAATAATAATCACCCCACTGTGAGACTGACAGTCATCAATTTCTGTCGAATACTATGTGGCTACCTGACGTTGTACGTGTCAACCGGTCGGGTTGATCTAAATGTGTGTTTGGTTTGGCAGATTGTTAGGATGCATTTCAGTACAGTAAAGTCAGGTTTGCAGCTTAGAAAACCTGCACTCGTTTTTGTGTTTAAGAAAACTAAACTTTTCCTGGACTGTTTCACGTCTGTCTTACGAAAAAAATTGTATTCTTAAAATTTGATAACATTGAAATAATTTCAACCCCATCGTACTTTTGTCGGTTTGACCGAGTCAGTGTTTTAGTAAATAACTAGTTTGTACAATAACTTCAAACATTTTTCACTCGCCTATTGAACAAAACATAAGGAAATAATCCTCATTCTAGGAGGGAATTCATAATGAATAAAATCATACTGTGGATACCTATATTCTATATTATATATAGAATATAGGATATATTGTATATATATCTTATATATATAAAAAATCTTGAGTCACGATGTATGTTGCCAATAAACTCCAAAACGACTGAACCAATTTCAATCATATTTCACATGTATCCGTAATTTAGTCTAACTTAGAAGATAGGATAGTTATTATCTGAATTATTCGCTTATGTCGTGAATATAAACGAATAAAATGAAGAAAAGTTTTCAAAGCGCCTGCACATTATAACCTGCAATTACGAGATAGATACGTATATTAAACAGTGAAACACTATTTGAAGGCGCTAAGTTATGATGTATAATTGTCTAAACTAAATTTTTGGTTGAACTTAAAGGTTGAGTGGTAGACCACTTTGTAATAAAATACATTATGCATGTACAATACATTTTTGACATATTTTCTTGATCGTGACATCAAGGTAAAATCTACATCGGGGTTGGAAATATAATTTACTTCAACCAGAAATGCTCATACGCGGGCAAAACTTACGAAAAGCGTGCGAAGCCGCGGGAAACAGCTAGTGTATATATATATATATATATAATATATATATATATATATACACACTACTTGAAATAATACTAAAACGAAACACGATATATCGGGCTTCTAACTTATAAGTTAGAATTAATTAAAAACTTATATTGATTTTTCCATATTTATTTTTTTATTAGATGCAAGCATTAAAAAAAGGTTATGATAAAATAAACAAATTAAATTACCAACAATTTTTTGCAATTGTAAACCTCAAAATATAAACAACATGGAAGTCTCTTTTGTGTTGATGCACTTTTTATACTGAGCTCATTCCGTACAAAGATTTAAAGCCTAACAACAGTGTTAACGATACATAGTTAGCACTCGATAATGATCCAGCAGATACCATCAGAGCCACAATATAACCTCACAGTTTACCCGGGCTGTCCTAGTTACAGCTTGCAAACAATCGCAATCAGTTATACAGCTCTGTCACAGTCTCTATGCCGCACGTGAGATTAAAGCCTCACAACAGTGAAGTGTAATCATAGATAGGTACAAAGCAATAAAGGCCGATACACAGTTAGCACTCGATAATGATCCAGCAGATAGCATCAGAGCCACAATATAACCCCACAGTTTACACGGGCTGTCCTAGTTACAGCTAGCTACCGTCGCAATCAGTTATATTGCTCGGTTACAGTCTTTATGCCGCACGTGAGATTAAAAGCCTCACAACAGTGAAGTGTAATCATAGATAGGTACAAAGCAATAAAGGCCGATACAACAGTTAGCACTCGATAATGATCCAGCAGATAGTATCAGAGCCACAATATAACCTCACAGTTTACTCGGGCTGTCCTAGTTACAGCTTGCAAACAATCGCAATCAGTTATACAGCTCTGTCACAGTATCTATGCCGCACGTGAGATTAAAGCCTCACAACAGTGAAGTGTAATCATAGATAGGTACAAAACAATAAAGGCCGATACACAGTTAGCACTCGATAATGATCCAGCAGATAGTATCAGAGCCACAATATAACCTCACAGTTTACCCGGGCTGTCCTAGTTACAGCTTGCAAACAATCGCAATCAGTTATACAGTTCTGTCACAGTATCTATGCCGCACGTGTGAGATTAAAGCCTCACAACAGTGAAGTGTAATCATAGATAGGTACAAAGCAATAAAGGGCCGATACACAGTTAGCACTCGATAATGATCCAGCAGATAGCATCAGAGCCACAATAACCCCACAGTTTACCCGGACTGCCCTAATTACAGCTTGCTACCGTCGCAATCAGTTATACAGTTCTGTCACAGTATCTATGCCGCACGTGAGATTAAAGCCTCACAACAGTGAAGTTGTAATCATAGATAGGTACAAAGCAATAAAGGCCGATACACAGTTAGCACTCGATAATGATCCAGCAGATAGCATTCAGAGCCATAATAACCCCACAGTTTACCGGACTGCCCTAGTTACAGCTTGCAACCGTCGCAATCAGTTTATAACAGTTCTGTCACAGTATCTATGCCGCACGTGAGATTAAAGCCTCACAACAGTGAAGTGTAATCATAGATAGGTACAAAGCAATAAAGGCCGATACACAGTTAGCACTCGATAATGATCCAGCAGATTAGCATCAGAGCCATAATAACCCCACAGTTTACCCGGACTGCCCTAGTTACAGCTTGCTACCGTCGCAATCAGTTATACAGATCTGTCACAGTTACTATGCCGCACGTGAGATTAAAGCCTCACAACAGTGAAGTGTAATCATAGATAGGTACAAAGCAATAAAGGCCGATACACAGTTAGCACTCGATAATGATCCAGCAGATAGCATCAGAGCCACAATAACCCCACAGTTTACCCGGACTGCCCTAGTTACAGCTTGCTACCGTCGCAATCAGTTTATATTGCTCGGTTACAGTCTTTATGCCGCACGACTTAAAATATTTAAAAAATGTTTAAGTTCGTCAATCTT